>NC_072738.1:109551215-109645600 GCF_026930045.1 Uloborus diversus | reverse complement strand
ATCTTGCAAAATCCAGAAATGTTTTTCGTTGAAATTCAGTAACCATCCTGAAATTATCCTAGAAACTTCTTAAAATATTCAGAAATATTCCCGTTAAAAGCCAGTCGTGTCTCTGAAAAATTCGAGTAAACTTAAGAAATTATAATATAATAGCTCGGCATCTTCCTGATTCATCAAGGAAGTTCCAAGAGCATCATTGCAAACTTGGCCAAAGCTTAGTAAGAATTGCTGGCAAGTAACGAAAATTTTACTCGCCTGCAATTCTTGCAAAGCAACGTAGTCCACACTTATTCGTTCCCTGTGGGAGCTTAGTTAACATGGACGGGCCGTGCCCGAACTGAAGCCGATGCACTTTATAAATACGTTCAGTTATTCTTTAAACTGGGAACTAAAAATATTTTCACTACGGTGAAAAGTCTGCATTCGTGCGACTTGTAGCAATTCAGGAAACTTTTTGACAATGATACTTGTTTTTTCCAGAAAGTGGATAAAAACCATTGAAATCACGAAACGTAACACGGAAATATCCAGTAACGTTTCGGAATTTTTTTACAGTGTATATGGGTTCTAACTGAAATAAAAGTTTTTTGTTGACCTAAGTAATAATAGTTTCCGTTAAAATATGGGAAAACGTAAGTCATATTGCCGTCATTATTGTACGCCGTTGGAAAACGTACTCCTCTAAATTACCATAGGAGGCAGGTGGAAGTGTTGTTGTTTTTCTAGAATAGTACTTGTTTTGTAACAAGCTCTGTCATCATGGACCCGAATGATAAAAACTTAGAGAAAAAAAAAGAAAGGAGATTAAAATACACAAAATAAACAGAATTAAGCAGGCTCTGATCGTATGATCAAATTTGGCTACCTGAAAGGATGAGAAATACTTGGTAATGAATACATTTAAACTCACACAATCACTGAAATGAAATTTTCTTTGTTGACCTAAATAGGAACAGTTTCCATTAAAATATGGGAAAACGTAAGTCATATTTCCGCTACAATTATACACAATTGAAAAACGTACTCCTCTAAATTACCATAGGAGGCAGGTGGAAGTGTTGGTGTTTTTCTGAAATAGTACTTGTTCCTGGGGGCCCACAGGGGGGGGGGGATTATGGCGCAAGTTGTGCCATCATAATTTGGGAGGGGGGATTATTTTTTTATTTATTTATTTAAATTTATGTATTAATTTATTTTTTATTAAAATTATTTATTTTATTTTCTTTTGTTCATATTTTATTTCATTCATTTAGTGTGTGTGTGTGTGTCACTGGCGAAGCCCAGAACTTTTTTAATAAAATAATAATAATTAAAAACAAATAAATAAAAAATATTTAAAAAAATATTTAAAAAACAAATATTTAAAAAAAAATAATAAATTAAAAAAAGAGAGATAAAAAAAATAAAAAAGGGAAAGAGGGTTGAGAATTTTTTTTTTTTTTGGGGGGGGGGGAGAATTTGCGCCATTGAACTTGGGAGGGGGATGGCACTCCTGACTCGTTTTATAACAAGCTCTGTCATTATGGACATGAATGATAAAATCTTTTCTGTTTTGTTTGTTCTTAATTAAGTCATTTATTAAAAAAGTACATTAAAATACAAAAAACAAACAGAATTAAACATAAACTGATCGTATGATCAAATATGGCTACCTGAGTTGATGAGAAGTACTTGGATTCAATCAAGAATCAAAATCAAGATCAAGACCACAAATTATGCTTCAGCAGTGACGATCTAAATGCTGAACAATACATGGTGAGAATCGAAATACTTCGAGACTTTTTGAGGTAGTAAGAATGTTGACACTGAAATTTAATGGCGTATGAACTTTTATTTAACTTTAATAAGCACTAATTATTCTTTTAGAAGAATTTAAATGAATATATTTTTATTAACCTTTCTATAAATAGCTAAATGATAAAAGAATCTGGGCCGAATCAACCGAAAAAATCGAATTGGAAATGCCTTAAAAATAAGACGTTTAGCAATGAATCGGTTTAAAACTGTCTCCTAACATTACCTATTGAACTGCAGAATAGACAAACTTTGAGCTAAGAGCAAGAGCTTTTTCTATGTGATATTGTTATAATTTTCTTTCTACTTAGGTGCATCGCATCGCTCGCACATATAGAGTAATTCTCCGTGAAGTTGGTGCGAAAAAAGTGGTTCGAAATAGAAATTTGTGAAAGTAGAATAACAGAAAATATACATGAACAATACACATGATTAATACGTTTAAAACAAATCCTGATTAGTTTCCGAAAAATCAATGATAACTTCAAAATTTTAAAAAGAAACATTTGGCGGCTTTACCGTTTACCTATATTCTGTGAGGTATGGAGTCACACTGTAAAAACGATTCAGAAACGTTCCTGGAAAATAATGTGCAGCTGATGTGCCCATTTTTTTAAAAGTAACATATCTTGCAAAAACTAGGAACGTTTTCCACTAAAATTCAGTGACCTTCCTGAAATTATAATGGAAGCCTACAGAAAATTTCAGAAAGCTTCGCTTTTAAAGCAAACATTGTCTTTGGAACTTTACAGTTCACTTAGGGAAGTATAATATAAGAGCTTGGCACCTTCCTGATCAACCACGGAAGTTCCGTGGACTTACCCGCTCCTTTTGGGAGCTTAACCAGTCCGGACGGCACGTAGTATATGGACATATACGCTCCTTAGGGAGCTATATCAGACCAGACTTAAAGCCAAAACACTTTATAAATACGCTCAGTTAATCTTTAAACTGGGAGCTAAAACAATTTTTAACAGTGAGAATTCTGCATTCGTACAACTTGTAGCAATTCAGGAAACTTTTTGACAATGATACTTGATATTTCCAAGAAGTGGATAAAAACCTTTGACATCCTGAAACGTTACACGGAAATACTCAGTAAAGAATCAGATTTTTTTTTACATTGCAATATAGCCATCATGTCCCTCTGCATATAATTGTGCCATATATGAAGCAACTAAACAATCAGCCCCCTATGTTGCGAGTTTGGCATCATACCAAAATACACTGCACATCTTTAGACACGTTTGCTCACACTCTTTTCTCCTTATTTGGAACAGTTTGAAGCCCAATATTTGTAACATTTTTTTAAACACTTTTGAGTCCCCTTTTAAAACACGTTTTTTTTTTTTTTTTTAAATTCAGCACACTTTGAAACACTGACATATGTCCCTTGTTTTAGAATACTTTGTGGCACTCACTAGTGTAACACTTAAGGAAAGATCATTTGACTGTACCAGTCGTTTTTGTTGTTGAATATACAGTAATCTCACGGAGCAGCTGTCAACTGCTACCGGGCAATCTCTTTTTCAAGGACGCCCGATATCAGTTAAATGTTATGTGTGTTTAATTGAACCAATATAGCTATAGGATACAGTTCAAATAATTTTAAGTGTGAGAAAAACGATATTTCTTACTAATGCATAACCGGGAAACTCTGCTTGCGTTATGAAATAATACTGCCTCTTGACAAATGTAGGTCAATGAAGGCCCTTTTTTATTCTCTATACTGTTTATTATTCCATTTTTTGAAACTAATTACTGCTCTTTGTGTAGGAGTATTTTTCCGATAGGTAAAAATTTTGTTTTGTCAATTTCTAGGCGAATAAAATAAAAAACCAACAAGTCTTGAATTGTAGATTTATATTCTTTTAATGATATGGACGGGTATTTTTGTACCATAGTGCGGTTGCTAGTTCCTTCTCTAATTGACTTCAAGTATCTATAGTAGACAGCACTTTGCAGCACCACATTACTACAAAACTTTTTTTCGAGCGTTATAATAGAATTAAAAGAAATGTCGCACTTTTTAAGCGTTTTCTTTTTGAAACGTGTTTCAAATATTTAGCTATAAGTTGTACTAGCTTGTTGATATGAAAAAAAAATATGTACGTAAAATATAACCTTTATGTGTATATTTATTTAATCGAAATATGTTATTACTCATATATATTTTTCCCCTTTTTTACAATATTTACTGTAAAAAAATTCCGAAACGTTGCTGAGTATTTCCGTGTAGCGTTTCGGGATTTCAATGGTTTTTATCCATTTCCTGGAAATATCAAGTATCATCCTCAAAAACGATTCCTGAATTGCTACAAGTTGCACGAAAGCAGACTGTCTCTCTTGTAAAAAATATTTTTAGCTCTCAGTTTAAAGGTTACTGAGAGTATTTATAAGGTGTATCGGCTTTATTTCGATTACGGCTCATCCAGACTGAATAAGTCCTCAAAGGGAGCGACTATGTCTTTGGACTACGTAGCTTTGCAAGAATTGCAATCAATTGAGATGCTTGATACTTACCTGCAATTCTGGCTTAGACATGGTAGCAATGCAGATTTTGTAGCTGTTATACTATCCCTACCTGAGATTACTCGGAAATGCCAGAGACACAACTGGCTTAGGGATCTTTCAGGAAGGTTACTGAATTTTAACAGAAAACGTTCCTGGTTTTGGCGAGATATGTTGCTGGCAGAATCTGGGCATATCAGCTGCCTATTATTTTCCAGAAATGTTTCTGAATCGTTTTTACAGTGTTCAATAAGAAATTAACTAGTAGCCATTTCAACTCGTTGCCAAAGCATGCCACGAGATCTAGCTATAATGCCGATACACTTAATAAATACGCTCAGTTAATCTTTAAACTGGGAACTAAAATAATTTTTCACAACAGTAATAAGTCTGCATTCGTGCAACTTGTAGCAATTCAGGAAACTTTTTGACAATGATACTTGATTTTTCCAGGAAATGGGTAAAAGCCTTTGAAATCCCGAAACGTCACACGGAAATACTCAGTAATGTTTCGGATTTTTTTTTTTTTTTACAGTGTAATGGCAATTTTCCGTTCATTAGTGCATTTTTTGTAGAATCCTGTTTCGGATCCAGTCATGTGAGCAACATTCCAAAAAGAAAAATCTTTTGTAAATCAATGGGGTCATTTCCAAAATTTTAAAAATATTTTTTTTTCTGAAAGAACATGCTTACAAACATAGGGTCTTACCATTTTTAAATAATTTGTTAAAGTTTAATATTAAAAAAAAATTCTTAAAACGGTGCGCTTTCATTGTTTACATTTCTTGCCGATGACATCACAAATGATGAAATGACATTCTGTGTTCCCATTTTCACAGAGCAAAATATTTAATTCGCATCTTTTCTCACGTGTATTGGTAACGATATGGTTGATAGCAAGCGTAGAGCTTAATTTTAATTCGCTTGTTGATAATCATAACGTGGAACCGTGGTAGTAAGATGCGCTAAAATGCACCATTTGTGACGTCATCAAGACCAATCCTTGTTTGAAAAATCGACATTTAAAAAAATTGATTAAAAAATAACTGTTGGGAAAATGAAAGAATTTTCTGGGTCCATGGTATTTTTTTTTTTTTTTGCTTATTCTATCAATTTCAGTGACTAAAAGTACTACTTTTGACTGAAGGAAACAATTCCATTGCATGCGTCATACAAACGTTTTCCCTTCCTCCTGTAAAGTAGAGATAGTGTGACTTACGCCAGTCTGGCTCCGAGGTACAGATATTACAACTGCTAAAAGCATTTTTTTTCTTCACACCATCAACACATTAGTTTACCAGTTGCATTGATTCGATTAAAGCTGCTTACTCTACAGAAGTTTTGTTTTCCTTTTTTTTAAAGAAAATGCAATCAAGGGCATAATATAACTGCAATACAAAATCCCCTAACAATCTAATTAGCTTAACTTTTGAATTATTCTCGAATAAATATTAGATGTTTCACACCCGAGGGAAAACATATTTAGAAACGCAAATACTCTAAATTAGAACATACATCTTACTTCAACTAAACGCATTAAAATGTAACTGATTTGTTCCATTCGTTTCCCTATTGACCTTATCCGAAATAATTAACCACGTCGGAAGGGGGCATAATTCCTTCGTCATAAATCTGCTGTTTCAGGGCGCAAACAAACGCCGCGTGTGATTTCACCAGAGTATATGATTCACTCAAAATTAATTAGTTAATTTAAAGTAATTTTACGCCTACTGTTGCACTAGCAATCAGCAAGGCTGCATGAATCCGGTTTATCTTAACGTGTTGATTTTAGAAAGCCGCAAGATTTTAATCAACATCCCTATGGATATCTATCAGATGTGTTAACTTGCGTGCCTTAAGGTAACAACTGCACGGCTGTTTGTGAAAAGCAGTATTAAATGTGGTTGCATTAATGCATGTATTTTGTGGAACCTTTACAAGTTTTTTTTATTTATTTGGAATTATAGATCAGGTTTTTGATGCAAAGAATAAACACAACGTAAGGGGAAAAAAAGCAAAGGAGGCAATGAGAAACAAAGGGATGTAAGTGGACATTTTCAAGTTTTGAGTAAAATGCATCAAGTTTTGATGTAAAATACTCCTTGGTGGGCTTTCATTGATTTTTTTTTCTAAATCATGCTATACAGCAGCATCTACCAAGGCTACTAGTACTATCTCTTGCCCCAAGACAGAGGACAGGTTAACCTACCATTCGTATTGGTTAGCTCCAAATTTTTAATTTTGTCACTTAACATCTCTTTGCTTCTCACTGCCTTAAATATGCTTGCATGTCTTTGTAGTTATTTGGATAATATTTAATTTGATGAAATGTATTTGATCAGAGGCGTTAAAATGCAAATCTTTTCCTTAGTAATCGCAATATTATTCCCAAAATATGAAAAAAAAAAAAATGTGCGCTCAAAAATCGCATATTTTTTACAGCACAACCTACTGGCGCCTCGATTACTGTAAATTTCACAAATTAGTGCTGTATCTGACCAGTGATGAGAACGTTAAAGTTCACTTCTGCAAATTTCACCAAGTGCTGTTTCTGACCAGTGTTTCTGCCAGAATGTCAAAGCTCACTTCTGTAAATTCCTCAAAGTGATGTTTCTTATTATTGATGTGAATGCTAAAGCTCATTTTTATAAAGTTACAAAGTGTTGTTTCTGACCAGTGAAGTGAATGCGAAATCTCACTTCTGTACATTTCAAAAAGTGTTATTTCTGATCAGTGATATGAATGCTAAAGCTTACTTCTGTAAGTTTCACGAAGTGACGTTTCTGACCAGTAATCTGAATGTTAAATCACATTTCTGCAAATTTCACAAGGTGGTATTTATAACTGTGATGTAATCATTACAGCACACTGTTGTGCCTCAAAAAAAAAAAAAAAAGTTTCATCTCCGTTACGTATGGTAATATAAATTTTAAAAATCCACATTTCAAAGAAATAATTTACTGCCTAAAGAAGAGACAGTTTACACGGAGCGGAAGACGAACCCACCATCTCAAGTGTGCCAAGTCAGATCACAGCTACCCAGATTACTGATTTGATGATATCATCTGTAGAGTAGGCCCCTTACTAGCCAGACCTCAATCCCATGGATGGCAGTGTACGTTCTATTTTAGAGTCTTGAGTCTGCCCTAAACCACACAACAGTTTGGACTCTTAAAACCAATCCTCCAGTGTGAATAGGATACATTGAAGATAAGAGATTTGCGGCGTAGGGCTTAAATCTTCTATAAGCGAATGCGTCTTTGCTTCGCTACAAAAGGCAATCCCTTTGACGAAGGTTAAAGTTATTTATTGCTGAAGATCTACTCTTATTATTTGTTGAGTTTTGATACTTTATTTATTTGTAGTAAAGTTTCATGAAAAATTTCTTGCCCGATTTTTTTTTTTTTTTTTGCTGCACACTGTATATAATGTTATAATGAATGGTGACATCTAAGAAACACAATTGATTTTTCACTTTTTTAGTATAACTTGATGACATTGAAACATTAAAATCGCATTTTTTTTTGGAATTTTCTCCTTGCTTTGAAATGATTGAGGCTGAACTTGGAAATAAAGGTGAATAAATGGGACGTAAGTATATAACAGCTATTGCCGTGCAATGCCACTCGAACAATACAACCCAAAGAGAAGATTGGATCCATACATCCTCATTTATATAACAGATAATTTACTGATCGAGTAACACTCTGACGTCATCAAGAATGAAACTAGCGACATAGCATGATAGCATGATAATTTACTAATATTTTTTGGCAATGCTTGACATGCAGGGAAATGCTTTAGTTTGACAAGGCTTAGGTGGATCCGGTAAGTTAACTGTTTTATTTTTAAGATCATAGGAGGGTGAAAAAACGAAAAAGTGGTCAAAAATGACCGTTATCTACTGAGTTTAGGGTTAATACACTGGAGTTACGGTTAAAATTTCCACGATCAAAATATCGCTAAACAGGCAATTGTTTTATTCAATTAAGAAGCAATTTTCAGCCGTCATGCCTTAACGAGCGTTTCTCTAGTATTCAAATATTTATGTGGGGCCAAGTATTAGGTATACTTTCTGCTTCTAACCCCCCCCCCCCCGAGGTAGAAGACTTTTTAACAAACTTTGGTGGTAAACACCTAGGGCCTAGGGTGAATCTAAAAAAAATTAAAGTTGGAATTTTGATTTCGCATAACAACTGAAATTTGTGTATTTTTAAGTACAATGCGCATGTGAGACATTATAAAGTTGGAACAACTCCTTGAGGCATCTGCTCAAGTTTGCATTTCTCCAAGAACGGAAAAAAGTAGTAAGTTTTCAAATTGCTTTATAAAGATGCAGAATGTTTAA
Source organism: Uloborus diversus (assembly GCF_026930045.1). NCBI lineage: Eukaryota > Metazoa > Arthropoda > Arachnida > Araneae > Uloboridae > Uloborus > Uloborus diversus. The sequence continues at coordinate 109,636,947 of NC_072738.1, read as the reverse complement.
AATGCTTGCTCGAATGCCATTTAAAGTTTCCTTTTATCACTATTTTCACTTATCTTTAAATTTATTTGCATTTTTTTTTCATTTCGCATATAAGCTGTCAATGTTCGCGAAAAGAAATAAAAATTAATTTTTTTAGGCTCTTTGGCGCATCGAAATAATTCTCTTTTTTATCGACCCAGTTATTATTCTTTTGCAATAAATGTACCCAAGGCAGCTTCGTGTTGCAAATGCTGTTATATTTCATTCATCAACGGCCCAGGAACCACTACAGGGAGGTATCTGCATTTCTTATTCCATTCTGCCCTTTTCATTCAGCCACGTTATTTATATATTTACAATACAGATGAATTTTAACAGGTTTCTACATTTAAATCAAGTTTTACAGTTGGACTTATACTCAGTTTCAAAAAATGATGATTGCGTGTGTAAAATTTTTCATCTAAAGCCATGTCTTGCATCTTTTCTAAAGACCAATCTATCATACATATTTGAAAAAAAAAAAAAAAAAAAGAGCAGTATTTGACTGCCATCGCACTTACAAACAATAAACTCGATAAAAAAAACGCGTTTTTGATTTAAAAAAAAAAGTCTTGAAATATTTATGATACTAGTAAATATTGATTTTAGCAAAATATTTCAAATAATTCAAATGCAATACTTGAAAGTTGTAAGGCCTTCAAATTTATGTAAATTTTACTCGCGAGTAAAAGATATGTGCTAAATTAAAAAAAAAAAAAAAGTATATCTAACGTTGCTTTGGCTGATTTTCGCAGTTAAAAAAATAATACTTTGGGAAGAATTATTTCCCTTTGACATAAATTTGAGCTTTTCTAGCATTGATGAATATAGTTTTATTTTCCCTGGGGGCTTTGTTGTAATCCTCTTAGAGGGATATCTTTGAAGTCTTTTAGCTGAAGATATAGTTCCAACATAAACCAATAACTAATACTTTTCTTTTGTTTTCAATTACAGGCGTGACAATTCCATACTCGCTAGGATAAAAATAATCTTCATCGTTCTGTATCGGGAAAATAATTTTCTTTTACTCATTAATAAGAGACCATTGATAAGCCATATACCATTTCATTTGATATCATTAATCTTTGACGACTGAACTAGAAGTGATATTTTTCCTTTTGTTGTTCTTTCAAACAAAATTCGACAAATTCAAATAAAACTTTAATTAAATATATGCTTTAAATTGTATTTATAAGGATTTAATTTATTTTACTAGTATTTATTTTTCAGTTTTTAGCAGAAGAATTATATATCACCAGTACAATATATCAGCTGCAATCTTAGGGTGCGTTTTAATAGTGACTTAGCAATTGAAAAATGATATCTTAGTAAATGTCTTTTCCTTTCTTTTCCCGACTAATGTAAAATATTAATCGACGTAAAAACATCATAACATAAAGATAGTTCTTCTATATTAATTGTGTAAGCAAAAGAAATGAAATAAAAGTTTTTTCTCGTGCTAAATCTTACGTTTTCAAATGTTTGGCAACTAGGATTTTCTTGGTGCACATAAGTTTATCTCAACTCCATGGTACAGAATTACAGTTTTTCATTCAGAGCAAATATACTTCACTTCACTTCACTCCTCGAGGGGCCGCATTGCTTGTCCCTGTTGTGACTTAACCTGTTACGGCACCCTCAAGACTTTTTATTTGATAATTACAACATATAGATACAAAAAACAAAAGACATTTACAACGTATAGTTACACAAAAACATCAGACAATTATAACATATAGTTACACAAAATTATTTTAGCAAGTACAGTCAGCAAGAGTAGACATTATGAAAGGCGGTAATATATACCAAGTGTCAAAAAAAGGTGCGCATTAAGCGTGACAGTCGTTGTGGGATTACCCACGTAAACAGGGCAGGACTGTCCATAGCTGTTTTTAATTAAATACAGAGTTACATTAAGGGTTATATAGCAGTTGTTTGTGTAAACAATGCACTGTAAAAAATTTTCGAAACGTTGCTGGTTATTTCCGTGGAACGCTTCGGGATTTCAGAGGTTTTCACCTATTTCCCCGCAAAATCAAGTATTTTTGCAAAAAAGTTTCCTGAATTGCTGAAAGATGCACGAAAGCAGACTTTGCACTGGTGCAAAAAATATATTTTGCTACCAGTTTAAAGATTGATTGAGCGTGTTAATTTAGTGTACCGGCTTTAACTTGACTACGGCCCGTCCCGATTGACTAAGCTCCCAGTGGGAGCAAATAAGTCATTGGACAGCTGAAGCTTTGCGAGGCGGCAATTGCTGACTTGGAACCTGCTTGCTGTTTTCGCGAAGCTTTCTTGGTAAATCAGGAAGGTTCCAATCAAATGAATTGAACCTATTTAATTTATCTAAAATGTTCACGACTGACCTTAATAGCGGAGATTTCTTATTTTTCAGAAAGGTTACTTACTTTTATCCGAAAACGTTCCTGGTTTTTGTAAGATATGTTACTGGTTGAAATTGGGCACATCAGCTGCCTATTATTTTCCAGGAACGTTTCTGAATTGTTTTTACAGTGTGAGATTAGGATTGAAAACGTTGAGCATACGGTACATAAATGAAAAACATTTTGAAAAGTTCAAAATAGTAGGATTTAACAATAGGGAAAATAGTAAATTAGGTAGAACATTTTACAATAGACTGCTGAAAATGGGAACCTGCTTTTGCAACTTTTAAAAATTAGGAATACAGATTGTTTGAACAATCTCCCCTCTAAATATGTATTAGCAAAATGCATAAGTTTAGAAAACTAGTTTCTATTTAAATATTTTACATATTTAGAATTTTTGCATTTGTGCATGTCTACTTTTACATTATTATGTAGTGTATTTTTTATGAAAAAAATGTAACACAATACAAAAAAAAATGCAGTACTTAATACCGAACTCAATGTGTGAAAAAATAGAATTGGTTCCTTAAATGTTTTGGATTTATCACTCTTTAGTGACAACTCTGTCAAGAAAGAAGCATCCTCTTCTGAGTTTTCCAACGTGCTTACTTTTGGGCACAGCACAATGCACAAGAAGTGTTTCCGACAGATGAAATATGTCCAAGATTTTTGAATAGAGTTCAGTTAAGCTTTCTTCATTTCATTTCACTGGCCAAGAAAATGTTTTCAAGGTGGAAAGATTGACATTCGAATGGAATGTTTTGAAAAGAAAAAAATTTAAAATAAGAATTTGGAGCTGCTTCTAAGTTGTAGAAGCGAGGAGTACAGTGTACTCCACTAAATATGCTACATGAATGCGCGGGAATATTACTATCGTCTGACAATTTTAATTCAGATTTTTTGAGAAACAATTTTTCAGAAAGCGAATTAGGACATTATAGGAGGCAATGAAAAGCATAGGAATGTGAGTTTATGTTAAAGTTTTGACGAAAATGATTTTACACTTCAGAGATACACTGTAAAAAAATTCCGAAACGTTACTGGTTATTTCCGTGGAACGTCTCGGGATTTCACACGTTTTCACCTATTTCCCCGTAAAAACAAGTATCTTCACAAAAAAGTTTCCTGAATCGCTACATGTTGTACGCGTGCAGACTTTTCACTGTTGTGGAAAATATTTTTAGCAACCAGTTTAAAGATTGAATGAGCGTGTTTATTAAGTGTATCGGCCTAAGGTTGCTTACGGCCTATCCAGTTTGACTAAGCTCCTAATGAGAGCGAAGAAAAAAAAGTCAATGGATAGCTACAGCTTTGCAAGGCAGGCAAGAGATATGGTTGGTTCCTTCTTGCGTAGCTTTGGCCGTGGTCACTCGGAATTTTATGGAGCCTTCTTGGTAAATGAAGAAGGTTCTAATCAATGACACTAATCCTACTTAATCTTTCTAGAAGGTTCTAGAGACATGAGTGGCTTTAACAGGGGAGATTTCGCATTTCTTCAGAAAGTTTCAAGGTTAATTTCAGAAAGTTTACTGACTTTTAGCGGAAAATGTTCCTGGTTTTTCCAAGATATGTTACTGGAAGAAATTGGGCACATCAGCTGCCTATTATTTTACAGGAACGTTTCTGAATCGTTTTTACAGTGTACTAAGTAAGCTTTCATTAAAATATGTTTCGTCTAAATAAGGGCTTTCTAAACTGTGGTCCTTGGGAGTCGGCAAAACCTCAGTAATGGTCCCGCGGTAAACTTCGAAAAAAAGTATAAAACATTAAGTGATACTTAAATTTTGCGTTTGAAAACTAGAATTTTCTCCTTCGAAGTAGGGAATTGTTTTTTGGGCCCTACTCCATGACATCTTGATATATAATTTGACAAGATCAGGCATAGTTGGTCGAACCGTTTTCTGCTTCGACAAAACCGTGTAGTCTGTCGTAATGTGAATACGTGTGTTTTATAGGCATAACTTTAAACTTCACTTTGAAATCCACCTTCCAGGACATTTTACCTCGAGGGTCCAACAAGTCCGACTAAAGGAAATTCGCCTAACCTTGGCGAATAGTTCTTTCAAAAAATTTTTATATTAGAAAGAGAGAGAGAGAGAGACCATATTGTACACTAAATTTTCTCACAAACTCGGAAAAAAAAATAACTTGTCTGGAGCCTATAAATTTTACTTGTCTACTAAGATTTTACAATTTTTGTCTGTCTGTGCTTAACCCCTTTTTGGCTTCGGCTAGAAAACACAAAACACCAATCGCTAAAAATGCAAAGACCGTTTACTCAATTGCCACGACTTGCCGATGCAAATCCGACCTTAGTTCGAAGTTCAATTTTGAATCTAAATCATTTTATTATCTATTGATTTCTGTTTTTTTTTTTTTTTTTTTTAATTTTATTTTCGTACTCCAGAACTTGTAAATAAAGTTGGGCCTTGAAAAATATCTAACTTTTTCAAAAATAATAATGTAATATTACCTTCTACTTAGTAATGGTTGATTTAATTAAATTCAATTAGATTCCAACTAAAAGTATGTATACACTCTTATGACAGGGGTCCGCATTCAACATTAGTCAATGAAAGGGGTCCGTTGGCTATAAAGTTTGGGAATCACTGGTCTAAATTATGGTGTGTAACAGCACCTATCAGGGCTAATAGTACTATTTCTTGCCCAAGAACGGAAGAGAGTTTCTCTTACCATTTGTACTGCTAATCTCAACATTTGAATTTTCAAAAATACATACCTTTGCTTGTCATGTATGAAAATTGAAACTTTTTTTTTTTTTGCAGGCACAGCGACAAAAATTAACGTTTGGAGAGAAAGTAATAACAGAACGCGAACAAGTCTGCTTGATAATTACCAAGTACTTCGTTCTCATTCCCGCCGTAAACTTTTTTTCGTATGCGCTGCAAAGACGATTCAGAAACGTTCCTGGAAAATAATGGGCAGCTGATGTGCCCAATTTCTGCTAGTAACATATCTTGCAGAAAACAGTAATATTTTCCGCTAAAAGTCAGTAGTCTTCCTCAAATCAACCTTAAATATTTCTAAAGAATGCGGAAATGTCTCCTGTAAAAGCCTTCAGAGAAAACTTAAGTAGATTTTAAGTAATAGATTGGCACTTTCCTGATTTGCCAAGAAAGCATTATTACAAGTAGGGACAACGATAAGACATAGTTGTAAGCACCCAACATTTCGCTTGCAATGTTGCGGAATCCAGAAACAAATTCACTCTTATTAGGAGCTTAGTCAATCTGGTTACGTCGAGCCGAAGCCTAAGCCGATCTTTTTAATAAATACGCTCAGTTAATTTTTAAACTGGTGTCTAAATATATTTTTCCCAACAGTGAGAAGTCTGCATTCGTTCAATTTGGAGTAATTCAGGAAACTTTTTAAAGAAAATACCTAATTTTTACAGAAAATAGGTAAAAACCTGTGAAATCCCGAAACGCTCCATTGAAATTACTAGTAATGTTTCGGAGTTTTTTTTTTTTGTAGTGTGTAAAATTTCTAAATTTTATTGAAGAAACCGTAATATCAAGTGAAAAAAGGGAACGAGAACAAAACTTAATGAAATGAAAACTCTAATATTAACAATACGTTTACAATAGCAGATTTAAAAAAAAATATGTTGCATATGATTCGATTGATGTAAAGATTAAACGCAGAAGGATGTATATTGAACAAAAGCTTTAAAACTTATCTGTTTTTTCTCCCCTGTCATATCTTCTCCATGAAAAAATCTCACTATCGCTTATTCTTTAAGTTTACCAGCTATATTTCACGTAGAAAACATATTTCCAGAAGCAAGATTAATATTAGAAATTATTTTCTGTCAAAATTTGTCTTCAATGATAAGAATGGAATATTTTTCCTGTCAGATAAATGTGACGATAAGAGAACAAAGTTTTGCGCAATAAATTATTTTTAACAAAACGTTCGTTACGTGTATCATAGCTGTTTTCGTAACTGGTCCAGCATTTTTTAAGGTTGCAGACATGGTTGTATTTCTTTCTGGCTTCTAATATTTTAGAATTTTTAATCAAAGACAATTAAATTAGCCTTTTTAATTTCCTGTGCGTATGTGCGTATGTAACTCGCATAACTCAAAAACGGTATGCCATAGAAAGTTGGTAAGTAGTGGTGTCTAATTTTTCACCTCCTCTTTTGGTTGCATTCGAATGTTTCAAAAATGGTCTTTTACACCTTATTGAGGGAAATCATTGTTATAATTTGGCAGACACTTGGCGATATACCGACAGGCTTTTAGTCGCTAAGTTTGTCGTCAAAAGGTTTTTTTTTTTAAATCTGGTTTCTATTCGTCCACTATATCGGCGATATTTAGAGAATTTTCCAGTGAACCACATTAAAACTGCCGATAATGGAGAAATAAATCTGTGTAAAACGGTTTTTTGCTTCGTTTCGCAACAAACTAGGAGTGAAAATGTTTAGTGTTCTTTACTAACTCTAAGACACTATTTTCATTAAATTGGCATAAAAGGAAGTCATGTGATGCATACATTAGCTCGTTTTTGTTCCTAAAATAAAATATAGTAACGTCATTGTGTCTGGTACGATTTGTCATGGAGATGTAAAAAATGATCAAGTACATATAAACAAACGGGAAACTTTATTAGAGTGAAGCAAATTGCGACAATAGATAACTTAAAAACTGACTCACTACTAGCCTTAGCTTTTATATGCACACGGAATAAATAAGAAACATGTATTTTGAAGGCTAAAGAAACATCTAGAATTTTGAAAAAGTATAAATAATAGTTTAAATTAAAATACCTATTTTTGCGCAGAAACGTCTTGACTGGGCGGTTGGTTCAAGGCTAAGCAATCTGCTAATCATGCAACTGCGATAAACAGCAAAATTACGCATTGTGGCATGTTTGTTTTAAAATGCATGTACTGATGAGCGACGATGTTTTTTAAGTACACTTCTTTTTCAGCAAGTGTACCTTATATTTTAAATAACTGAAAAAGATATATTGAAGAAAGAAAATTTACAAGTGACACGGATTTTTGAAATATTTGTATTCGGGCAGCAGGAACTTAAGATATAATTTCAAATTACCTTATATGTACTCTAATATACATATACATTTGTAGAGAGACAGGTAACTACTAACTTAATAAAAACATATTTTTAAACAATGCGATATTTATTTAGAGAAATCAAATGTAGTTTTATGTCTACAGCTTTTTTGAATACCTCATTCATTATACATCTACAGAAAACTATCTGTGGGTTCAATGGGCTTCTTCTTTTAGTTAGGTTATTTATGGGACATAACATTCTTCTTCATTTCTTAAGACATTCCTGAAAATTGGACGCTTATTTTTACGAGCTTAGTAGAGTGGAAAAAAGTTTTTCTATATTTGTGCAGTAGTCTAGACGGTTAAGTAAGGATTTACGACAATAAAAGAGAAACTTGTGGACCTTCTTCGTAAGAATAGTGTATTAGATTTAAAAAGAAGTCCACCGCTTCAGGCCTAATAGTGGCAATGAGCCTATGCTTTTCAAGATCAAGATATTTTATATTATTCGTATACAAATGAAAATGCACAAAATACAGCAATAAATCATTGTTATTCAAAATATTGAAGTGGCATCTTAGTAGAAAAAATATTTTCGCCAATTCCACACTATGCTGTGCTTTAAACGGAAAATGGCACTTTAAGTCTATGGAGCAATACTTGCTGATAAAATAGAATCATTTGACATCATCAGTTTACCCTAGAACAAAACTAACTTATGATATGAAGAAGTTTAAAACATAACAACACCTGACAATCTCGTAATACTTCTAGGAAAACTCAAAGAATTAATTAACTGCACCTGTTGCAAAAAATTTGTGAGGTCGGAAAGAATTAAAACTTTTTTGCCTTAAATTTTCATCAAACACATACATGATTCTTAAAAAAAAAAAAAAAAAAAAAGCTTAAAACTTAAAGAAGAACACAATGAGAGGAGAACTGAGAATTTTACATTTAATGAGAGCTTCTTTTTTAGTTTTACTGAAAAAACAAATTTGCTGCTATGAACGTTGTGCAAATGTGAGGAGTGTAACTGCAAAAGATATTTTTAAAAGCATGAAGGTACTGAAAACTATTCCTCCGTAGCATCAATAAATAATTTTGACCAAAAACTATCCTTTCATTTTGTGGCATAAAGTTTTCGTTTAGGAGCTTGGTCTGGGTTTGAAAAGTTGAATCTTGTGATTACATACATGCTTTCTCTTTTTTGGAAACTTCTCTTTTGGAATTATTCTGATGGAGCACTGTTAAAACAGTTTTTTTAGAACTGAGAAAACATTGCTTATTTTTTAGAACATCACTTATTCAAAACGGCTCCGAGAAAATTTGGTAGAAATTAAAAAACAGTTGAACGAAAAGTGCTTGAGTGATGGAAACGTTGCGAAGAAATTGTGCGCGCCGTGACAAGACCAACCTAATGTTCAGAATCTAATATTTCGCTCATTTACGCTTCAATTGGTTTCAATTTTTGTACATTTACCAAATGACTCATGAAAAATGAAAATAAAATAATTCCATGCAAAATTATGTCAAGACCCTTCGTTTCAACAAATATAACCAGTTCAAACAATAGTCTATATATCCATTTAGGAATTGATATTATGATCAAATCCTCACCCTACAAAGGGAAAACATCTTCTCATAACTACGAAAAGTGCTTACGTTAGTAGTGTGTTAAAGTTGCGAAAAAAATGTGCGCGCGAATTAAGACCAACCTAAGGTTCAGGATCTAATATTTCGCTCATTTACGCTTCAATGGTGTTGTTTCCTTCATTCAAAATTACTACCTTTAGTCAATAAAAATGATAGAATAACCAAAAAATAAATAATGAATTAATTAATAAAATAAAATAAATAAATAAATAAAATAAAATAAAAGCATGGAGAGAGAAAAGAAAAATTTATTTTCAAAACGCTTATTTTTTAATCAATTCTTTAAAAAGTCCGATTTTTAAAATAAGGAGTGATCTTTATGAAGTCACAAATGATGTACTTTGGCACATCTGTCTACCGTGTTTCCACGTTATGATAATCAAGAAGCGAATTAAATATTGCACTCTACGCTTGCTATCAACCATATCGTCGCCCACATATGTGAGTAAAGAAGCGAATTTAATATTGTGCTCTTTGAATGACATCAGTGAATGTCATTTCATCTCTTGTGATGTCATCGGCAAAAGCATAAACAATGAAAGCGCAACGATTAAAGAATTTTTTTTAAATATTAATCTTAGTCAAATTATTTAAAAATGGGTATGGGTCAGATCCTATGTTTTTAAGCATGCTCTTACAGAAAAAAAAAATGCTTTTAAAATTTCGGAAATGATCCCATCGGTTTAAATTTTCGTACATTTACCAAATAACTCATTAAGAAACGAAGAAAAATCATTCCATGTGAAATCATGTTTTCAGCTGTGGTACAAAAAATGGCGAATCGACTTTTTTCGGATCAAAGGTCTCTAATAAGGTCAACACTTAAACATAATAATAATAATAATAATAATAATAATAATAATAATAATAATAATAATAATAATAATAATAATAATAATAATAATAAATAAAAAAAATTAAAAAAAACAACAACATTTAAAAAAATCATTTTGGGGGTAGTATAAAAAGATATTAAATCACATTTGAGATACTCAAAAACAGTATCAAAAATTTCATTCCTGCTTCAATGGGAGAAAAAAAACATCACATTCAAGACACTGATAAGTCGTTATTTTCCATTTTTTCGCAACTCCTGCGCATATTTTGTCACACGAGCAATATACGCAGCAAATCTCCTCCATCGGAAAGTTCGGGGTCTTAAAAAAAGAACGCCAATGTTATTTTAATGCCATTCATGGCCTTATTGGAGCCATGTATGGTAGAGTGGGCCGAAAAAAGGATATTTTCAAGAAACAACTTCTAGTAGCAAGAGAAAGTTGTGTATTGCCATCCTAAACATGGAAAAAATAATTTAAAAATTAATATTTAAGATTTCAGATCGCGCATTGGCAGCAAAGTTTGAAAAAAGGTCAATTTTCAAATATTTTTGTAAAAATCAAAATGTTTAAAATTTTAGTTCTAATCCCGTTTAAATGCTTATTTTAATCCTTATATATTATTTCTGTAGCCTGTTTTTGGTTTCTACGCCAGATTTTCCTCAATTCTTGATCGATTTCTTTGATTTACACCTTACTTTAAAGCTTATGGTGCTGGCTACTGACGAAAAATAGACCCACGGTTTAAAAATTGTTTTTTCAGCCGAAAAACGTGTTTTAAAGAACCAGAATGAGGTTTTCGGTTAAACTTATAATTTAACTTGCACTACGACCGACAGAGCTGAATAGCTTGATCGGCAGAGCGTTCTCCTCGTAACCAGGAGAATGCGTGTTCGGAACCACGTCTGGACAATCTGCATCAAAACATTAGAGAAATATCGTGCATTACATGAAGACTTAATTAAGTGAATAACAAATATGAGGAAATAGAATTAATGAGAAGGAAACGCTCCTTGCTCTTATGAAAACTTGATGTGACTTTGTGCTAAATGACTCCTGAAATGTACGTTTTTTTTTTTTTTTTTTTTAAAGCTTTGGCTCTGGTTAGAAAATTAAAGCATAATGTAAGCGAAAATATAAGTAACAGGTTTAAGGTTTTAGACTACAAAAGAATCGTTTTTTGTTCAGAAAAAAACAATAAATCGTATATTGAAATATATATTCTTCTAATGAGTTTTTGACTCTTTGTACAAATAAAAAAAATACTACCTCAATTTGAAGAGTAAACTATATATTTTTTCTTATTTTAGCAAAAAAAGAAAGAAAAAAAAAACAAATAGCTTATCACATTTTTAGTACATTAGAAAAGCTACGCTTAAAAAAGAGCATAGTTCAATTAATTTTGTATTTTAACCGTGCTGTTAAAGGATGAACACGTGCTTCCATCGAAGTCATAACGGTTCAAGCAGCCTGCGGTTACAAATTGTAAAAATTTTCAAAAAAAAAAAAACCATTTTTCTTCAATATCTTATGTTATATATTATTCCCCTCACATTTTAAAACTTACCAGGCTGGCTAATGACGAAAAATAGACTTACGGTCGAAAAATCAAGTTTTCGAAAACGCCCCTTGCTGTTTCAAACCCTTGATGCAGCCTGTAGTTCTTATGCATTTTTTTAAAGCAAAGTTCTAATGCAGTTTTCCATTTTTTACGTCGCTTTCGGCAAAAAAAAAAAAAAAAAAAAAGAAAGCCTGTGTGTGTGTTCATATTTTAATAAAGCTTAAAAACACTGGACTTAGTTGTTCGGTTAAATTGATAAGTTTTTTTCGGCAGAGCGTTCGGTTATAAACTATCTGAACTTCGGGCAAGTTTGGGCTGTCCGATATATATAATATCAAATTTATATTAGTATTACGCATTACATGTACTCATAACATACAAACGTAATACAATAAATGCAGTGGGAATGCTACTTGGTGTTTCGACTCCTTTATGCGGGCTACAGTTATCATTCGGATAATTTGACTGTTAATCGAAGGGTGTTCTTCCTTTTTTTAAAGCTTTGACTCCATCCAGACCACAAGCATAATGTAATTAGAAAAAAAGCATTAGATTTACCTCAAAGGGAATCCTTTTTGTGCAGAAAAACATTTTCATTGTATGCTGAAATGTAGATTTTTCTAATAATAGTGTTCAACCTTTTGTACAAATGAAAAAAAAAAAAAAAAAAAATACGCCGGCCAAATTGAAACTACGAGTTTCACCCAGTAAACCTTTACTTTTTAATTTGTGCGACTGCGATATAAAACATTAAAATTATTATCAACGTCATTCGTAAGAAATCCTTTTCTACTCCTCTGCTTTCTGCTGAAAAAAAAAATACATTTTTTCTACGTTCGAAAAATTACACTTAAAAAAAGGTTCAGGTTAACTGGTTTTGGTTTCGAATTTTAGGTGTTCGATTAAAACAGAAACATGTGCGGGAATTTAAGCCGTAACGGTTAAAGCAGCCTGCTATGGGAAATAGTTCAATATTCAAAAATAAAAACACTTATTTTCAATCTAATTTATTACTTCTCTAGAATGTTTGTTTCAATTGCTACGTCAGATATTCGTCATTCTTTAATAAAATCCCATGTTATACAAATAGTTCAATATTCAAAAATAAAAACACTTATTTTCAATCTAATTTATTACTTCTCTAGAATGTTTGTTTCAATTGCTACGTCAGATATTCGTCATTCTTTAATAAAATCCCATGTTATACAAATAATTTTAAATCGTATCATGCTGGCTAATGACAAAAAATAGACGCATAACCGGATGACTTTCTTTTGGCAAAAAGCTTTTTTGCTGTTTTTTACTACGCATTCCTTCAATGAATAGCATTCGAAAAGGAAGGCGCAATTGCTAGGTTTGTTGGAGTGTCGTGCTGTTAATCAGAATGACGCCAATTCGAATCCGTGCCAATAAATATCTCTTTAATGTTTCTTTTTTTCCCGTCTGATGCTCACATGGGCAGGACTGTATTTGCCACAACCTGTTTTTTCACATGCACAATTACTGCTTTTTCACAAGTCACTACTCAACCACACTTTTAATGATATTTATGTTTGCATTGAAATTACGACCAACCAAAAGGTGAGCGATGATCAAATTATCTCAACGTTGTATTTAACGAGGTTTTGTTACTGGTGTCTTCAAATTACATGCCTTTTCTTGTGCGCTTACTTTTTCCGTGTACTTTTTTTCGGTTCTTCTTCATAATGTTCTTCCTTTGAAATTTTTAAAGAACGAAATGCCTTATGAAACGATTTGAAGCACAGTGCGGAGTTCCGCACGGGTCAACTAGTAGTCTTTTAATTTACGGTTCCAAATATTTGCATTCCTTTATTGTTTCTGTTCGCGCATATGCCTCAAAGTTACGTGAAATTAAGCAAAAATCGACGTTTTTAGCTTATTTTGTATATTGCACTATTTCTTCTTCTAGATTCCAGTTATGTATTTTTTATAGTAAATGTGCATTATACTGCTCTTTGCAGGAACTGCAATTACATTGTGTTGCATTAACAACCCAAAACCCACCCCAAGTAGGTGGTTGCACTTTGTGTTCCAACCTGCAACTCTCAAGAAGACTGGACTTAATGACAAGACAGAAAACTTTTAAAGTAACTTTCGCAATCCTTATATATTATTTCTGTAGCCTGTTTTTGGTTTCTACGCCAAATTTCCCTCAATTCTTGATCGATTTCTTTGATTTACGGCTAATTTTATAGCTTATAGTGCTGGCTACTGACGAAAAATAGACCCAAGGTCTAAAAATTGTTTCTTTTAGCCGAAAAACCTGTTTTAAAGAACCAGAATGAGGTTTTCGGTCAAACTTATAACTTTAATTTGCGCTATGACCGACAGAGCTGAGTAGCTTGATCGGCAGAGCGTTCTCTTCGAAACCAGGAGATTACGCGTTCGGGCCCATGTCCGGACAATCTGCAACAAAAAAATTAGAGAAATGTCGCGCATTACATGAACACCGAATTAAATGAATAACAACTAGGAGGGAATAGAATAAATGAGAAGGAAATGCTCCTTGCTGATATGAAAACATTCAGTGATTTTGTGCTAAATTACTTCGAAATTGCACGTGTTTTTTTTTTTTTTTTGAAGCTTTGACTCTGGAAAGAAAATTAAAGCATAATGTAAGCGAAAATATAAGTAACAGGTTTAAGATTTCAGACTACAATAGAATTGTTTTTTGTTCAGAAAAAAAATAATAAATCGTATATTGAAATATATATTCTTCTAATGAGTTTTTGACTCTTTGTACAAATAAATAAAATACTACCTCAATTTGAAGGGTAAAATATATATTTTTTCTTCTTTTTGCTAAAAAACAAATAGCTTATCACATTTTTACTACATTCGAAAAGCTACGCTTAAAAAGAGCATAGTTCAATTAATTTTGTATTTTAACCGTGCTGTTAAATGATGAACACGTGCTTCCATCGAAGTCATAACGGTTCAAGCAGCCTGCGGTTACAAATTGTAAAAATTTTCAAAAAAAAAAAAACATTTTTCTTCAATATCTTATGTCATATATTATACCCCTCACATTTTAAAACTTACCAGGCTGGCTAATGACGAAAAATAGACTTACGGTCGAAAAATCAAGTTTTCGAAAACGCCCCTTGCTGTTTCAAACCCTTGATGCAGCCTGTAGTTCTTATGCATTTTTTTAAAGCAAAGTTCTAATGCAGTTTTCCATTTTTTACGTCGCTTTCGGCAAAAAAAAAGGCCTGTGTGTGTGTTCATATTTTAATAAAGCTTAAAAGCACTGGACTTAGTTGTTCGGTTAAATTGATAAGTTTTTTTCGGCAGAGCGTTCGGTTATAAACTATCTGAACTTCGGGCAAGTTTGGGCTATCCGACATAATATCAAATTTATATTAGTATTACGCATTACATGTACTCATAACATACAAACGTAATAAAATAAATGCAGTGGGAATGCTACTTGGTGTTTCGACTCCTTTATGCGGGCTACAGTTATCATTCGGATAAGTTGACTGTTAATCGAAGGGTGTTCTTCCTTTTTTTAAAGCTTTGACTCCATCCAGACCACAAGCATAATGTAATTAGAAAAAAAGCATTAGATTTACCTCAAAGGGAATCCTTTTTGTGCAGAAAAACATTTTCATTGTATGCTGAAATGTAGATTTTTCTAATAATAGTGTTCAACCTTTTGTACAAATGAAAAAAAAAAAAAAAATACGCCGGCCAAATTGAAACTACGAGTTTCACCCAGTAAACCTTTACTTTTTTATTTGTGCGACTGCGATATAAAACATTAAAATTATTATCAACGTCATTCGTAAGAAATCCTTTTCTACTCCTCTGCTTTCTGCTGAAAAAAAAAAAATACATTTTGTCTACGTTCGAAAAATTACACTTAAAAAAAGGATTCAGGTTAACTGGTTTTGGTTTCGAATTTTAGGTGTTCGATTAAAAGAGAAACATGTGCGGGAATTTAAGCCGTAACGATTAGAGCAGCCTGCTATGGGAAATAGTTCAATATTCAAAAATAAAAACACTTATTTTCAATCTAATTTATTACTTCTCTAGAATGTTTGTTTCAATTGCTACGTCAGATATTCGTCATTCTTTAATAAAATCCCATGTTATACAAATAATTTTAAATCGTATCATGCGGGCTAATGACAAAAAATAGACGCATAACCGGATGACTTTCTTTTGGCAAAAAGCTTTTTTGCTGTTTTTTACTACGCATTCCTTCAATGAATAGCATTCGAAAAGGAAGGCGCAATTGCTAGGTTTGTTGGAGTGTCGTGCTGTTAATCAGAATGGTGCCAATTCGAATCCGTGCCAATAAATATCTCTTTAATGTTTCTTTTTTTCCCGTCTGATGCTCACATGGGCAGGACTGTATTTGCCACAACCTGTTTTTTCACATGCACAATTACTGCTTTTTCACAAGTCACTACTCAACCACACTTTTAATGATATTTATGTTTGCATTGAAATTACGACCAACCAAAAGGTGAGCGATGATCAAATTATCTCAACGTTGTATTGAACGAGGTTTTGTTACTGATGTCTTCAAATTACATGCCTTTTCTTGTGCGCTTACTTTTTCCGCGTACTTTTTTTCGGTTCTTCTTCATAATGTTCTTCCTTTGAAATTTTTAAAGAACGAAATGCCTTATGAAACGATTTGAAGCACAGTGCGGAGTTCCGCACGGGTCAACTAGTAACTATATAGTTTTAAACAAGTTTCTACGTTTCGATCAAGGCGTCAAGTTGGACTTACAATTCAGTTTTGGCACTGTTGTTTTAAAAAATATAAAGGTTTTCATAGAAATCCATCTCTTCCGTCTAATACCTCATATGGATTTCCGCAGATTCACTGAACACTTCCACAATCCATTCCAATGCCCGTTCGTGATATGGGAATTTTTTAGAATACATACTTAAGAATGCATGCATAGATCTCGATTTCTTTGGTAAATGTTTCTTCTTTAGCTTATTTTTGGCCCCTTCGGATTGACTGAGCTCCAATCAAGAGCAAGATGCTGTTGCCGGACATTCTGCATATGAAGGAATTACGTCTTAGCTTCGGCCATACTTGCGTTAAAAGCCTTCCTGTAAAATCAGGAAGGTGCCAAGCTACTACTATACACATAATATAAGTTTTCACTGAAGATTTCTGAGTTATTCATGACTGACTTTGATTGAAAATAATTCTGAATTTTTAAGAAATATCATAGGATACTATAAGGAAGGTTACTAAATTTCAGCGTTAAACTTTTCTGGGTTTTTTCCAGGTATGTTAATGACCGAAATTAGGCACATCATCTGGCCATTATTTTCCAGGAACGTTTTGGATTTTTTTTTAGTGCTCAAATTAAGCATTATTGATAACAACATTTCTTTCTTTGCAATTTTTTACATTTTCTCGGCTAGAAAACTAGCTAGACACAACGTAAATATATAAAAGTCGGAAACAACGCTTAAAAGCAAAAATAAAAGATTGAAAAGTTTAAAATTCAAATATATTTCAGAAGCAATAGCCTCCTTCCTCACTGCAAAGCAAGCAAAAAACATATAAAAATTTTTATGTTATGTGTACCTTTTAACTCTAGGGTCCCCGTACCTACCACTATTTTGTGATTTAAGCAGTTAAATGGGACCCTGAACACAGCTCTGATATTTTTTTTTATCCAGACCAGAAACCACGCAAATCCTGGTCCAGCACCTCAGAGGTATCGTTTCACTTGGAAGACTTTTAACCACAAGCATATTTAGCGCCCCCCCCCCCCGCCAGTCAAAATTAATGAAGACAGTGGAACTTTGACCGGGTTCGATGCCGACGATATCGGACCCAGAACCCGCCGGTCATAAATTCAATGCCTTACCGATCAAGCCACCACGGACCTATTTTGTGTATACCTTAGTACTATGGTACACATAACGTACTATACCGTATACAGTGGCAGAGTGTAATGTCTGTATACTATACTGCTGTGCTAAGCGCAAAAGTCGTAACTGCAGTCGATTTCAAAATGAGAAATGGCCATTTAATGGTTTACGTCTCCATAAAGTTGATTCAGATGCAACTTTTTCAAACTTTTTAGAAAAATGTTTCCCGTTCACTAACGACCATGAAACATTCTATTTACGCGAAATATGCGATGAAGAACAACCTGATGAAGAACAACCGTAATCAAAATTTTGTAAAAACGTGCAGATACGACTTTTGTGCTTAGCACCGCAATATAGCTCATTAGTTACATTATGCGCTAAAAAAAATCATAGCTTTTATTTTATTACTGCGTGTTAAAAGAACTACACAATAATGTTTGCTACCTATATTTATTCTAATTATATGCATAATGCTTTGAATGTTCACTTATACGGACGACATGCACTGAATGGAATTTTAACCGCTGATACACATTGCGCAGGAACTCGTTTAATTAAACCTGAGTAACTTATCTACCCATAAAATACCTTTAAACTAGTTCTGATTCCCGAGAGTTTGATAAAGTTAGTCAAGATCTTGCGTGAATAGATCAGTTACTTCTCCGAAATTAATTACTTAATTAAAAGCAATTTTCTTCCGTGCATTCAAGCAACATGCTGCTACCACATTGCTGAGTGTAGTGATTCCGATGTTTAAAATGAGGTCAATCTACATAATCCCGGGCATCCATCTCCCTCTCACTGAATGCTTCAAGGAATGCTAACGCATTTTCATAAGAGCTTCGTTAGTGATATTCACTACTGAATAGTATGATAGACTTCTTGATGTGAGAATACAATTGTTCAATGGTTGAAACACGTTTAAGAGAGAGGTCTGATAAATAGAATGTGGGAACAACAGAGAGTGCTTTGAAAATGAAAACTGCTTTTTAAACACAATTTGACTAGGAACTCAACACAGAAATTTGCTAATACTTACATATTTTTAAAAAATAATACTTTTTTTTAACTACAACTTTATTGCTTCAAGGAATGCTAACACATTTTCGTGAGTTTAGTAATATTCACTACTGAATAGTATGAATGTCTTTCTGCTGTGAGATTACATTGTTTCAATAATTGAAAATACGCTTGAGAAAAGTCTGATAAATATGATGTGGGAACAACAGAGAGTACTTTGAAAATGAAAACTGCATTTTAAACTAAATTTGCGCAGGAATTCAACATGGAAATTTATTAAAAGTTACTTTACATATTTTTTAAAAACTACAATGTTAATGCTTAAAGGAATGCTAACACATTTTCATGAGAGCTTCGTTAGTAATATTTACAAGTAAATACTATGAAACGCATCCTGTTGTGAGAAATCAATTGTTCAATGATTGAAAATACCTTTGAGAGGAAGGTCTGATAAATATGATGTGGGAAGCAACAGAGACTGCTTTACAAATGGAAACTGCTTTTAAAACAATTTTTGCATAGCAAGTTTATTATGGAAATTTATTAAAAAATACCTTGCACATTTTTGTCAACAGCATTGTTAACTATTATTAGGTAGCTTCACATCTGCGAATAAACTTGATTAAAAGTTTTCAAAGGAAAAAAAAATACGTAGGTGGGGGTGGTCCAAAGCGCAGGTCACCTAAAGCGGGTAGGCACTCAATTGTCGTCACATGGTGTGCAAGATGCGATGTATGCGTATAGTAAAACTCGCTTATTAAAATATCGGTTAATAGAATATCCCCCTTATTAGAATATTTTTTTGTGGCAAAATGGCTATTCCATTAAGCGGGTTTGACTGTATGTCGTGTTTACCTGAAAATCCCCGTATTTTAATCTGTCGCAGTGAAGTGGCATTGCGTAACCAGGCTTAAAATAAGAAAAATGATGCATTACCCTTACACTGTAAAAAAATTCCGAACCATTCCTGAGTGCTTCCGTGTAACGTTTCGGAATTTCAATGGTTTTTATCCACTTCCTGGAAATATCAAGTATGATTGTCAAAAAGTTTCCTGTATTGCTACAAGTTGTCCAAATGCAGATTTCTCGCTGTTGTAAAAATATTTTCAGCTCCCAGTTTAAAGATTAACTAAGAGGATTTAAAAGGTGTATCGGCTTCCGTTCGACAGCCCTGTATTTCGTAAAACGTTTTAAGTAGAATTCTAAAAATTGGCCTGTATTTCGTAAAACTTTTTAAGTAGAATTCTAAAAATTGGAAGGATTACTTATCTTGTCATATGTTTCCTTCACACGAAATTTCATTGAAATTGGAAATGGTGAGGAGGTCAAGAAGGTGACTGACCTGATGGAATTTCACAATGTAAAACATATGAACATTCCTGATTTGTTTTTTCAGTTTCTTCGCGTTGCGATCCCAGTCTAATTTTGGTGTAGTGGAAGAATAGTGTCAGAGCTAAAAAAATATATTTTTTTGAAAAAAATCTAAGGGGGCATGTTTTGAGATATTCAAGGTCAAAAGTCACAGTGAATGACCTTGAAACTTAGACCTGTTGCGAGATAGTCATGTTTTATATCAATAGAAAACTATATTCCTTAGCTTTACAATGTTTTTATAATTTTTTTTATTCTACTACGCACTTTTTTGTATTTTTTTACCAGCCCTGTATTACATAAAATTTTCAAAGTAGAATTCTAAAATTTGGCAGAATTACTTATCTTGTCATATGTTTCCCTCAAACCAAATCTCGTGAAAATCGGAAATGGTGAGGTCAAGAAGGTGATTGATCTGACATGGAATAACCCAACTGCACTTTTATAGCTCGTTGTGCTAAGATTACAATCATCGAACATCGTTAAATAAAATTCTCCATTTAAAAATTCAATTAATGGTAGGTTTTTATTATCTGCAAAGTTGATGTTGAAATCCTCACTCAAAATCAGTGACACATCATCAAAGCTCTTCCCAATTTTATCGTGAAGCAATGCAAAAGCGTCTTTAGAATAAATAAATTTTCATTCAGAAATTCTTGTATTGCGTTTGAAGACTTATTCGTTATAATATAAACCGAAAACTAAACAATTAGTTGTCTATTTTCAGAGTGGCAACCGCAAACACAACGTCTCACCGATATCAGAAACATTGTTTTTTTCTCATCTCAAAAAATATCCAGCGCCTAAAGAAGTTTTCACTTCAGAAATATTATATGAGGGAGAGGGCCGAACTCACGACGGGCAGCTTGTTCGATTCTTGAGACTGATGCGCTGCCAATCGTGCCCAGATCCTTGTAATCTTAACAACGAAAACATCGCACGTAAAGGAGCAGAGAGAAACTGTGCATGCGCTGTATTCCAGTGTTGGCGAGGTGACGGCTATTCCGTGTCGTGAAATGGATTATTTTTTCTCTCCCCCATATTTATACAGTGAAATACCGCTGCACCGAATGACAAAGTATTGCAAATTTTATTCGTTATCACGGGAATTTCGTTGTAATGGGATTCAAGCAATGTGTTGACAATTCTATCGAGATTAAACATTTATTTCGCTATAACGGATTTTCCGCTGTAGATGAGAGAAAAAATAATCTATTTCACGACACGACATCCGCCATTTCTTTAGGCTTTCCCTTTTTAACGAAGGGGTTCCCAAAGTGGGTGCTGCGGCACACTGGTATGCCGTTACGGATAGACGAGCGGGGTCAGGAAGTGTCATTGATATAAAATATTTGTTTTAATTGAAACAAAAAAGTGTAATAAATACTCGTCTTGAACTTTAATTTAAATATAATTCACAATGCCAATCCTTTACATAAATACCTAAATGTGATCCCATAAAAATAGTTAACCCCGTTTCCACAAAATTTCAGATGCGTTTCGAAAAATCATAGAAATATAATTGTAATTATAACGATTAAATACATGTATGTACGCATATACTGTTATATTTATATATATGTACGAATAACTATATAGATGTATTCATATATATGGATAGAGGGAAATAGATATTTCTTATATAGATTAATGATTAAGGTTTAGAGAGAAAAATGTAACTGTTTAAAAGGATGAAACGTTTGGGAACCTATATAAAGTGCATCGTTTCAAGTTGTGGTTGCCTTGAAGCACATGGATTTGCTGTAATTACTATTCAAAACAACAGAGCCACATTGTTGACTGTAACTTCCAGAAATATTGTATACATAATACATTTTAATTTTCAAAATTAATAAAATGAAGGAATTTCAGAAGTATGATTTATTTTACCTTTACATTAAAACAGGCACCCATTCAGTTACTAAATGTTCCAACTGTAAGTAAAAGTAAGGGAATGTGGGGCAAAGTGAAACAGTTAAGATTCTAATATACCCTAAAAGTGCCGGTCAGATCAATTTGAAAACATAAATAAATAAATAAATAAAAACTAAAATTAAATGCCAATTTAACTTCAGAAACGTTTTAAGGTAAGGGAATTTTACTAAATAATTTTAGTACAACTTTTTGATTCCTGAAATTTAAGTAAATTCTTATCTTCTTTTATTTTTTTAACATTAAAAGCAAAAAAGAAAAATCCCTTTTCATAACACTTGAAAAATCATTTATAACTTTTACATTTTATAGATGAAATTAATTTCATTTTTAAACGCATTCCGTGCCGCAACTTCTTGATCATAATATGTTTTACGTTAATGTGTTGCCTCGTGCTTATTTTAATACGTATCTCGAGTGACCATTGATCTGACCATCTGCAGGTGTGTGAGCTTTAAAAATTCCTGGAAAGTGTCATTCCCCCTTTAATCTGTACACTAGTCGACCCGTGCGGAACTCCGCACTGTGCTTCGAATCGTTTCATAAGGCATTTCGCTCTTTAAGAATTGCAAAGGAAGAACATTATGAAGAAGAACCGAAAAAAAAAGTAAGCGCCGAAGAGAAGGTATGTAATTTAAACCCATCAGAAACAAAACCTCGTTAACTACAACGTTGTGATAATTTGATCATCGCTCACCTTTTGGTCGTACATATTTTCAATTCAAACATAAATATCATTAAAAGTGTGGCTGAGTAGTGACTCGTGAAAAAGCAATAATTGTGCATGTAAAAAAACAGGTTGTGGCAAACAGAGTCCTGCCCATGTGAGCATCTGACGGAAAAAAAAAGAAATATTAAAGAGATATTTATTGGCACGGATTCGGATTGGCGCCATTCTGAGTAAGAGTCCGACACCCCAACAAACCTAGCAATTGCGCCTTCCTTTTCGAAAGCTATTCATTGAAGGAATGCGTAATAAAAACAGCAAAAAAGCTTTTTGCCCAAAATAATAATAATAATAACAATAATAAGATCATGCTTCTATGTTTTGTCATTAACCAGCATGATACGATTTAAAATTATTCGAAAAGCATGGAATTTGATTAAAGAATGACGAAGATCTCACGTAGCGATTGAAACGAACATTCTACAGAAGTAATAAATTAGATTGAAAATAAGTGTTTTTATCTTTGAATATTGAACTATTTCACATAGAAGGTTGCTTTAACAGTTACGGCTTAAATGCCCGCACATGTTTCTCTTTTAATCGAACACTTAAAATTCAAAACCAAAACCAGTTGAACTGAGTCTGTTTTTTAAGTGTAATTTTTCGAACGTAGACAAAATGTATTTTTTTTTCAGCAGAAAGCAGAGGAGTAGAAAATGATTTCTTGCTAATGAAGTTGATAATAATTTTAATGCTTTCTATCGTATTCGCGCGAATAAAAAATTAAACGTTTACTGGGAGAAGCTCGTAGTTTTAATTTGGCGTAGTATTTTTTCATTTGTACAAAAAATCGAACACTGCTATTAGAAACATCTACATTTCAGCATACAATGAAAATGTTTTTCTGCACAAAAAGGATTTCCTTTTGGTAAATCTAATACTTTTTCATGCTTACATTATGCTGAGTGATCTGGATGTAGTCAAAGCTTAAAAAAAGGAAGAACACTCTTCGATTAACAGTCAACTTATCCGAATGATAACTGTAGCCTGCATAAAGGAGTCGAAACACCAAGTAGCAATCCCACAGCATTTATTTTATTACGTTTGTATGTTAGGAGTACATGTAATGCGTAATACTAATATAAATTTGATATTCTTTCGGACAGCACAAACTTGCCCGAAGTTCGAATAGTTTATAGCCGAACGCTCTACCGAAAAAAACTTATCAATTTAACCGAACAACTAAGTCCAGTGCTTTTAAGCTTTATTAAAATATAAACACACACACAGGCTTTTTTTTTTTGCTGAAAGCGACGTAAAAAATGGAAAACTGCATTAGAACTTTGCTTTTAAAAAATGCATAAGAACTACATGCAGCATCAAGGTTTTGAAACAGCAAGGGGCGTTTTCGAAAACTTGATTTTTCGACCGTAGGTCTATTTTTCTTCATTAGCCAGCCTGATAAATTTTAAAATGAGAAGGGAACAATATATAAGATAAGATATTGAAGAAACATTTTTTTATTCTTGAAAATTTTTACAATTTGTTACCGCAGGCTGCTTGAACCGTTATGACTTAGATGGCAGCACGTGTTCATCATTTAACAGAACGGTTAAAATACAAAATAAATTGAAATATGCTCTTTTTTTAAGCGTAGCTTTTCGAATGTTGTAACAATGTGATAAGCTATTTGTTTTTTTGCAAAAAGAAGAAAAAAATATATATTTTACCCTTCAAATTGAGGTAGTAATTTTTTATTTGTACAAAGAGTCAAAAACTCATTAGAAGAATATAAATTTTAATATACGATTTATTATTTTTTTTTCTGAACAAAAAACAATTCTATTGTAGTCTGAAATCTTAAACCTGTTACTTATATTTTCGCTTACATTATGCTTTAATTTTCTTACCAGAGCCAAAGCTTACAAAGACAAAAAAAAAAAAAAAACGTACAATTCCGAAGTAATTTAGCACAAAGTCACTTCAAGTTTCCATATCAGCAAGGAGCGTTTCCTTCTCATTTATTCTATTCCTTCATAGTTGTTATCCACTTAATTAAGCGATCATGTAATGCGTGATATTTCTCTTAATTTTTTGTTGCAGATTGTCCGGACGTGGGCCCGAACACGGATTCTCCTGGTTACGAAGAGAACACTCTGCCGATCAAGCTATTCAGCTCTGTCGGTCATAGCGCAAATTAAAGTTATAAGTTTAACCGAAAACCTCATTCTGGCTCTTTAAAACAGGTTTTTCGGCTGAAAAAAACAATTTTTAGACCGTGCGTCTATTTTTCGTCAATAGCCAGCACCATAAGCTTTAAAATAAGGCGTAAATCAAAGAAATCGATCAAGAATTGAGGAAAATCTGGTGTAGAAACCAAAAACAGGCTACAGAAATAATATATAAGGATCCTTCGTTTCCTAGGGCCAACGGGAAGAATTCTGGGAAGTGCAAACAATAGAGCAACCTCAGGGAAAGAAAAGAACAGTTCCCTCCGAATATACTAGGTAAACATTTTTTTGGAAGTTGCAATCTTCGATCGTTTACACATACAAGGTGCAAGTGGGTGTGGTTGTTGACGCAGGAATCTTCACTGGGGAGAGTGAAGGGATGTTCATATTGATGTGAATAGTCTTCGATTTTAATTTTTGACCTTCTGCCTGAAATGTTACAGCACATTTTTTTTTCTGTCACCCGTAAGCGCATAGTTTACTGATTCATGGATACGTGTCCTTTTTTCTTTTCCAATTTCTACAGTAGGTTGTTAAGTTATGCTAATTTAAAAAGGGCGTAGGATGAAAACGCCGAAATACAAAGGACTGAATCACGTGGTACACGACGGTGATATTATTTGATTTTTCTCTGGGTAAATAAATCTTTACTCCTGCTTCAGCGCATACCATAGTGACTGAATGTAATGTGTTGTCTCAATTGTCTAAGGTTATGATATGGTTTGAAAATCGAAAAC
Source organism: Uloborus diversus (assembly GCF_026930045.1). Taxonomy (NCBI): domain Eukaryota; kingdom Metazoa; phylum Arthropoda; class Arachnida; order Araneae; family Uloboridae; genus Uloborus; species Uloborus diversus. Next base: position 109,611,614 of record NC_072738.1, on the reverse strand, counting down.
GTTTAACCATGTAATGGTCACAAAATTCCATAGCTTTAACTCATAAATGAATACAGAAAATCAGGTACACTATCTGACTCACATGTCATCAATAACTTAATTTCAAACCGTAAAGAACATTCGATCACTTAAGAGCGCACACGGACATTAAAGAAAGACGTGTGAGCAAGTAGGAAATATGGCGCACTTCCCACGTCATTTTCCGAGAGTCACGTGACTCCCCGTTTTAGCAGTCATTCGTAGTGTATTTAAATTAAAAACAAAAAGATGCGGTTATTGTCCATTATAACGAATGTAAAAGGTCTGTGTTGTGCTTCACTATTGTTTTTGAGGTTAAAATGATCTTATTTTTATTCCGTAATTAATGTGATTCTATGTCCCATTTCTTTCAAAACCATTTAACAGAAGTATTGCGATTTCTGTCCGTGCCATTAACTTTATTACTTCGGCAAGTAATGAGGGGTTAAAGTGTTGCAAAAGCTTTGATGAAATTGGATGTCTGAAAAAATATCCCAGAAAATATTTTCTTCTCCTGGTTTCAAATGATTATTAAAAGGTTTCAAATAATTAAAAATGAAATAAATTAAATTCAATTAAAAAAAAACAAATTACGGAACTAAGGCTACTTTAATGACATTTGATAGACTACTTTGGTTTTTGGATATTTTGTGCAAGATATAAACTTTGCCCACTTTTGAAAAAGGTGATTATTCTAATTTCATTACATATTTCTTAATTAAAGGTACTATCGTGCTTCACATCATTCTTAATATTGATGAGTAGCCCACCAAGAATAAAGAACAGTATTTAGAAAGATCATGTTGGAATCTGGATGAATATTTAGCAAGACTTGAAGACAAGTAAATATTATTGCCTTCAAACTTCCTTCGAAAAACCAAATCGAAAAATTAGTGTCTCATTGCTATTATTTATTGTTTACTGATTGAATGAATATGTTAAACCGCTTTGCTCTTGTATTTCACGTTTTTTTTTGAATCAGGGTAATTTTGTTGAGGCATTGTCCTCCTCAGTGACGTAGTTGGGGAGGAGAATTCAGGGGGACCACCCAAAATATGTTATTATTATTATAAGAATGATGAAAATTCATTTCAATTGGTTTCAATCCACCTTTTTTGAAAAATTGATGATTTTTTTTTTTATTTACAGATTGCATTCGAAAGATAAACTGAACTTTTATTTGACAAGCAAAAATTCGGCTGCCATGGCATTAAGCTCATAAAATAGATTTTTTCCCAAATCTTTCTTTCCAACAACAGTGCTGACATATCTCAGCATTTAATGATGCCTGGGGTCACTTTGCCTTGATATGTTTCCTGCTGTAAAACCAATCTTAGCGCAGGATTTGCTATCAACAACTTCTCTAGATACATTTACGTGAAAATAACCTTAAAAGAAAAAAAAAGTTGGTGTTTATCAGTTAAAAAAAAGATAAATAAATAAAATAAATAAAAAAAATATTGACTTCGACGCGAACAGTTCAAACTAAAGCGACTTTGACAAGAGTACTCAGATAGAAAAACTGCGCACCGGTCTTCAGCATTTTGTATTAGCGCATATGTTTTGGGAAAGAGCCCAAACAGTACTTCATTGCAAAAACAGTTATTTTTTGCAAAGTTATAAATTTTGAGCTATCCTAATTGAAAACATCTAATCGAAATCCATTCTTTTTGTTCCCGTCTGTGAAAGCAAGTATTTCACCATCTAATCTTAGTGGTAGCAGCCTTCCCTTGAAGAAATAAAAATAATATTTGTGTTGTGAACACAACGTGTCAGGTCTTTCCTTATTTTACTTTTTAAAGTATGCTAATAAATTTGAATGCTTTTCACAATAGTTTCATTTAGGCGTTGAGAAAATTGTTTTTTTTTTTCATGAGATCAGTTTTCATGGAATGTGTCTTCATGTTCTCCCACATTAAGCTACCATTGTCGATCCAAAAGTAAGGTTCCCATCAATTTTACAAAAATGCAGCACCGTCTATTCTCATTGAAATTTACATCGTTGGAAAGAAAAAAAGTTTATCTATTTTTATACATAATCGTCACCTTTTCCTGTGCATTATTGTCGACGGTGCCCTAATTTCTGTATCAGTCACTGTAGTGTCACAAAATTTCACCGCTTGCCAACCTATTGAGGAAGCGTTTCACCCCTTCTTTGACTTAGTTATCGCTGCGAAAACATTGACCATCAAAAGTGTTCCTTAAACTTAGGAACAAATGGTAATCACTAGACTCCGGCTTCGGACTGCAATGAAGAACGGAGTGGTTTGTTAACTGTCATGTCCCACTCTAGCGGTGGAATTTTGTGACACTTGGTACAGAAGTTAAGGCACCGTCGACAATAATGAACAGAAAAAGATAGCGATTATGTATAAAAATACAGAAACGTTTTTTCTTTACAAAGATGTAAATTTAAATGAGAATAGACAGTGCTATATACGTATTAGTAAAATTTACGGCATTCTTACTTTAGGATAGACCCTTGTACCTAAATGTTCTTTATACAGGAACTTGTTAAGAAACACTTCTCCATACTGATTTGTTTATTCTGATACGTGGGATAAGGCTAATGTGACCCCTAATTGGTGAGTGATTTTGCCCTTCATTTCATTTTTTTACATGCTTAAAAAAATTGAGATTTTTTTAAAAAATGCATCCTGTCGCTTATGAGGACATTTGGGGCTCATACTATTACTCTTGAGAGATTTATTAGAGAAATACCAATATTAAACACATTATTAGTGTCAACTGAGCCGCCCACATTGATTTGTACCACTAACTTCTTTTACAACAGGTTATTTCGCTTGCTTAAAAATAGTGAATAACTAACATTAGTTTTGACCTCAGTTATGTTTTTAATTAAAAACTTTAACTTTCTTTTGTTTTTAATTTTTCTTCCACGTTTTGTTTTTAAATTTTGCGTACACTTCACCGTTACATTATTGTTTCTTTATGAGACTTACCACGTAACTGGTACTAGGTGGTTATGTGCTGCTGAAACCATAAAATGAAGCTGTAAGCGGTACTCGTTCAGTACTATTTCTATACGTTACTAAAAAATTGATCATATTTTAAAAGCATTTTTTGTTTTAATTGTTTTATAACATAATAAAACTTCTTTCCATCTAAAAATTTCGAAGTTTAAGAACTAAATTTACAATTGAACCCCTACAGAAAGCTAAATTTAAGGCTATTTTGCAACTATTTAACTACAGTAATATGATATTCGCAGTCTTGCTCACTAAAACACTGCAGAAACAAATAGTTTAAATGCATTTGTTATACGTTAAAACAAAGGACTTTCTAGTTAAGATTATCTTAATCCTACCTCAAAATAGCCTTCGAAAGTTACAGCTGTCTTCTAAGAATAAATGTCTTCCAAGAATTTCAGTATTGCCTCCTATTTGTCAGAAAGCAAGATACAAGGAATTCAAATCGATTAAATGCTTTCGGTGAATAACGATATAGAAAGAAGGTGTCGAAGTTATTTTATTTCCAGTTTAATTCTTCCGTTTTCTAAACTTTATAAATTTATCTTCTTCTAAAATAAATTTATAAGAATCTTATTTTTCTTCTTAATACAGTCAAACTTACTTATAAAGAGCCCTGAGTTAAAGAGAACCCGGATTTAGCGATGAAATCAGATATGTTTGGTTGGTACAATGTTAAGTCTATGGGAGCATACTCGTTTTTGACGAGCAGACCCCGCTTGAAGCGAGCATTATTTTTGTGATTCGTAAAATTTTTATTAACTTATTAACCAATTCAGCTTATCCTTTTTTGGTAAATATTCTTGTAGAGTTCAAAATCAAACTAAGTTTGATAACTCATAAATCATGAGAACAAGCGATGACAGCACTTTTTTAATTTATGACGTACATCAACATATAAAAATTATATATGTATGTATACATGCGTATTCCTTAAAAAAAAAGGACATAATAAAGAGACATTCAGAGAGATCAAAGCAAAATAACCTATTTATTTGGAACTAAATAGTGACTAAAAAGAAGAAAAAAGACAACAATGATAAACATTCATTTGTGATTTTTTCACGAACTCGTTTTTTAAAAGCACTCGTTATAACGAGCAAATATCGCGGTCCCTTTGCCCTCGCTATAAGCGAGTTCGACTGTACTCTTATTTCTAAATCATGATTCGACACCTAACTGCTACCTAAGTGAAAAGAACTAGCTGCACAAAAGTTTGGAGAAAACTGCACGACTGGAAAAAAAATTCGCTCCGTCACTAAAGATGCAAACAAGGGAATCTGCCAGAACTAAGTAAGCCAACTTTCTCGTGTGCAAACATCGATTTTATCATCTGTCATTAGTAGGCTGCGGTTAAAAATTGTGTGTAAGTGCTGAAACAATATGAGACTGAATAGTCACAACGATGTTGTGAGGTATTTAGCTACCATTAACCAGTTTTGCGAAATTTCAATCCTCGGGTAAGGAATAATTGAGAAAAAAAATAGTTTTCGGGCAAAATAACTGGATATGGCATTATCGCTATCCTTATATATTATTTCTGTAGCCTGTTTTTGGTTTCTACGCCAAATTTCCCTCAATTCTTGATCGATTTCTTTGATTTACGGCTAATTTTATAGCTTATAGTGCTGGCTACTGACGAAAAAAGACCCAAGGTCTAAAAATTGTTTCTTTTAGCCGAAAAACCTGTTTTAAAGAACCAGAATGAGGTTTTCGGTCAAACTTATAACTTTAATTTGCGCTATGACCGACAGAGCTGAGTAGCTTGATCGGCAGAGCGGTCTCTTCGAAACCAGGAGATTACGTATTCGGGCCCATGTCCGGACAATCTGCAACAAAAAAATTAGAGAAATTTCGCGCATTACATGAACACCGAATTAAATGAATAACAACTATGAGGGAATAGAATAAATGAGAAGGAAATGCTCCTTGCTGATATGAAAACATTCAGTGATTTTGTGCTAAATTACTTCGAAATTGCACGTGTTTTTTTTTTCGAAGCTTTGACTCTGGAAAGAAAATTAAAGCATAATGTAAGCGAAAATATAAGTAACAGGTTTAAGATTTCAGACTACAATAGAATTGTTTTTTGTTCAGAAAAAAAATAATAAATCGTATATTGAAATATATATTCTTCTAATGAGTTTTTGACTCTTTGTACAAATAAATAAAATACTACCTCAATTTGAAGGGTAAAAAAAAATTTTTTCTTCTTTTTGCTAAAAAACAAATAGCTTATCACATTTTTACTACATTCGAAAAGCTACGCTTAAAAAGAGCATAGTTCAATTAATTTTGTATTTTAACCGTGCTGTTAAATGATGAACACGTGCTTCCATCGAAGTCATAACGGTTCAAGCAGCCTGCGGTTACAAATTGTAAAAATTTTCAAAAAAAAAAAAAACACATTTTTCTTCAATATCTTATGTCATATATTATTCCCCTCACATTTTAAAACTTACCAGGCTGGCTAATGACGAAAAATAGACTTACGGTCGAAAAATCAAGTTTTCGAAAACGCCCCTTGCTGTTTCAAACCCTTGATGCAGCCTGTAGTTCTTATGCATTTTTTAAAGCAAAGTTCTAATGCAGTTTTCCATTTTTTACGTCGCTTTCGGCAAAAAAAAAAAGGCCTGTGTGTGTGTTCATATTTTAATAAAGCTTAAAAGCACTGGACTTAGTTGTTCGGTTAAATTGATAAGTTTTTTTCGGCAGAGCATTCGGTTATAAACTATCTGAACTTCGGGCAAGTTTGGGCTATCCGACATAATATCAAATTTATATTAGTATTACGCATTACATGTACTCATAACATACAAACGTAATAAAATAAATGCAGTGGGAATGCTACTTGGTGTTTCGACTCCTTTATGCGGGCTACAGTTATCATTCGGATAAGTTGACTGTTAATCGAAGGGTGTTCTTCCTTTTTTTAAAGCTTTGACTCCATCCAGACCACAAGCATAATGTAATTAGAAAAAAAGCATTAGATTTACCTCAAAGGGAATCCTTTTTGTGCAGAAAAACATTTTCATTGTATGCTGAAATGTAGATTTTTCTAATAATAGTGTTCAACCTTTTGTACAAATGAAAAAAAAAAAAAAAATACGCCGGCCAAATTGAAACTACGAGTTTCACCCAGTAAACCTTTACTTTTTTATTTGTGCGACTGCGATATAAAACATTAAAATTATTATCAACGTCATTCGTAAGAAATCCTTTTCTACTCCTCTGCTTTCTGCTGAAAAAAAAAATACATTTTGTCTACGTTCGAAAAATTACACTTAAAAAAAGGATTCAGGTTAACTGGTTTTGGTTTCGAATTTTAGGTGTTCGATTAAAAGAGAAACATGTGCGGGAATTTAAGCCGTAACGGTTAAAGCAGCCTGCTATGGGAAATAGTTCAATATTCAAAAATAAAAACACTTATTTTCAATCTAATTTATTACTTCTCTAGAATGTTTGTTTCAATTGCTACGTCAGATATTCGTCATTCTTTAATAAAATCCCATGTTATACAAATAATTTTAAATCGTATCATGCTGGCTAATGACAAAAAAATAGACGCATAACTGGATGACTTTCTTTTGGCAAAAAGCTTTTTTGCTGTTTTTTACTACGCATTCCTTCAATGAATAGCATTCGAAAAGGAAAGCGCAATTGCTAGGTTTGTTGGAGTGTCGTGCTGTTAATCAGAATGGTGCCAATTCGAATCCGTGCCAATAAATATCTCTTTAATGTTTCTTTTTTTCCCGTCTGATGCTCACATGGGCAGGACTGTATTTGCCACAACCTGTTTTTTCACATGCTAATTACTGCTTTTTCACAAGTCACTACTCAACCACACTTTTAATGATATTTATGTTTGCATTGAAATTACGACCAACCAAAAGATGAGCGATGATCAAATTATCTCAACGTTGTATTGAACGAGGTTTTGTTACTGATGTCTTCAAATTACATGCCTTTTCTTGTGCGCTTACTTTTTCCGTGTACTTTTTTTCGGTTCTTCTTCATAATGTTCTTCCTTTGAAATTTTTATAGAACGAAATGCCTTATGAAACGATTTGAAGCACAGTGCGGAGTTCCGCACGGGTCAACTAGTTACACATATTTTCAAAATTGTTGTCTGGTTAGGAGAACATAACCAGATGGTAGAGTATCTGGTGAGTATGCCAGCTGAGGCACACCAACAGAGTTTTTTGAGATTTTTGATACGTGAAATTGCATAATTATGCTTCAGAATGACACTTCTTTTGATGACAAGATATTTTGATCAAAATCACTTGACTTTTATCGATTCAAAATTGAAATTTTATGGATGGAAAAAGGCTGTTGATGACAACGCTGAATCAACCTACAAAAAAAAGTTTCGACAAATTAATTTGTTTTAATATAAATGAGGATAATTGTAACATCGGAAAGTTCTGCTGAAAAAAGTGAACAAAATTGAAAGCTGTGTAATAGGAATGAACTGAACTAAAATACCTAAACAATAGTCAATATTTTAGGTATAATAACTATGTAAAATATGGACTATGAGTATTAAACTTTCTTATGCACTTGAGTAAAGTGTAACAGCAAAGAACTACAAACAAATATGTCATTAAGTTGCTAGTGGTAGAATTTTATTAAAAGTATGAGGAACTTTTTTCCACTTTTCCCCTGGCTAACAGAACATTAAAAGTATATAACTAAAAATTTAGCTAAGTGAATCATAGATTAAGATATAAACTAGTTGACCCGTGCGGAACTCCGCACTGTGCTTCAAATCGTTTCATAAGGCATTTCGTTCTTTAAAAATTTCAAAGGAAGAACATTATGAAGAAGAACCGAAAAAAAGTACACGGAAAAAGTAAGCGCACAAGAAAAGGCATGTAATTTGAAGACATCAGTAACAAAACCTCGTTCAATACAACGTTGAGATAATTTGATCATCGCTCACCTTTTGGTTGGTCGTATTTTCAATTCAAACATAAATATCATTAAAAGTGTGGTTGAGTAGTGACTTGTGAAAAAGCAGTAATTGTGCATGTGAAAAAACAGGTTGTGGCAAATACAGTCCTGCCCATGTGAGCATCAGACGGGAAAAAAAGAAACATTAAAGAGATATTTATTGGCACGGATTCGAATTGGCACCATTCTGATTAACAGCACGACACTCCAACAAACCTAGCAATTGCGCTTTCCTTTTCGAATGCTATTCATTGAAGGAATGCGTAGTAAAAAACAGCAAAAAAGCTTTTTGCCAAAAGAAAGTCATCCGGTTATGCGTCTATTTTTTGTCATTAGCCAGCATGATACGATTTAAAATTATTTGTATAACATGGGATTTTATTAAAGAATGACGAATATCTGACGTAGCAATTGAAACAAACATTCTAGAGAAGTAATAAATTAGATTGAAAATAAGTGTTTTTATTTTTGAATATTGAACTATTTCCCATAGCAGGCTGCTTTAACCGTTACGGCTTAAATTCCCGCACATGTTTCTCTTTTAATCGAACACCTAAAATTCGAAACCAAAACCAGTTAACCTGAATCCTTTTTTTAAGTGTAATTTTTCGAACGTAGACAAAATGTATTTTTTTTTTCAGCAGAAAGCAGAGGAGTAGAAAAGGATTTCTTACGAATGACGTTGATAATAATTTTAATGTTTTATATCGCAGTCGCACAAATAAAAAAGTAAAGGTTTACTGGGTGAAACTCGTAGTTTCAATTTGGCCGGCGTATTTTTTTTTTTTTTTTCATTTGTACAAAAGGTTGAACACTATTATTAGAAAAATCTACATTTCAGCATACAATGAAAATGTTTTTCTGCACAAAAAGGATTCCCTTTGAGGTAAATCTAATGCTTTTTTTCTAATTACATTATGCTTGTGGTCTGGATGGAGTCAAAGCTTTAAAAAAAGGAAGAACACCCTTCGATTAACAGTCAACTTATCCGAATGATAACTGTAGCCCGCATAAAGGAGTCGAAACACCAAGTAGCATTCCCACTGCATTTATTTTATTACGTTTGTATGTTATGAGTACATGTAATGCGTAATACTAATATAAATTTGCTATTATGTCGGATAGCCCAAACTTGCCCGAAGTTCAGATAGTTTATAACCGAATGCTCTGCCGAAAAAAACTTATCAATTTAACCGAACAACTAAGTCCAGTGCTTTTAAGCTTTATTAAAATATGAACACACACACAGGCCTTTTTTTTTTTTGCCGAAAGCGACGTAAAAAATGGAAAACTGCATTAGAACTTTGCTTTAAAAAAATGCATAAGAACTACAGGCTGCATCAAGGGTTTGAAACAGCAAGGGGCGTTTTCGAAAACTTGATTTTTCGACCGTAAGTCTATTTTTCGTCATTAGCCAGCCTGGTAAGTTTTAAAATGTGAGGGGAATAATATATGACATAAGATATTGAAGAAAAATGTTTTTTTTTTTTTTTGAAAATTTTTACAATTTGTAACCGCAGGCTGCTTGAACCGTTATGACTTCGATGGAAGCACGTGTTCATCATTTAACAGCACGGTTAAAATACAAAATTAATTGAACTATGCTCTTTTTAAGCGTAGCTTTTCGAATGTAGTAAAAATGTGATAAGCTATTTGTTTTTTAGCAAAAAGAAGAAAAAATTTTTTTTTACCCTTCAAATTGAGGTAGTATTTTATTTATTTGTACAAAGAGTCAAAAACTCATTAGAAGAATATATATTTCAATATACGATTTATTATTTTTTTTCTGAACAAAAAACAATTCTATTGTAGTCTGAAATCTTAAACCTGTTACTTATATTTTCGCTTACATTATGCTTTAATTTTCTTTCCAGAGTCAAAGCTTCGAAAAAAAAAAAAAAAAACACGTGCAATTTCGAAGTAATTTAGCACAAAATCACTGAATGTTTTCATATCAGCAAGGAGCATTTCCTTCTCATTTATTCTATTCCCTCATAGTTGTTATTCATTTAATTCGGTGTTCATGTAATGCGCGATATTTCTCTAATTTTTTTGTTGCAGATTGTCCGGACATGGGCCCGAACACGTAATCTCCTGGTTTCGAAGAGAACGCTCTGCCGATCAAGCTACTCAGCTCTGTCGGTCATAGCGCAAATTAAAGTTATAAGTTTGACCGAAAACCTCATTCTGGTTCTTTAAAACAGGTTTTTCGGCTAAAAGAAACAATTTTTAGACCTTGGGTCTATTTTTCGTCAGTAGCCAGCACTATAAGCTATAAAATTAGCCGTAAATCAAAGAAATCGATCAAGAATTGAGGGAAATTTGGCGTAGAAACCAAAAACAGGCTACAGAAATAATATATAAGGATGAAATCGATTGGCTAATATTATTTAATCGACTTCATGGTAAAGTGATCACTGAATTAAAGTATTTCACTGAGCTTTTAGAAACAGCGTTGGTTTAATTGAACGTTCACCACATATGATTTCCATAAAAAATATTACGGTACTTTATGGCCATAACATTTGCGAAAGACATTACTCATTTTTCCTTCCCTCCATTACATATGCCTTTCACGTGTTAGGGTTAATCTTTCATGTTAACGCCTTTTATCCTTCCTAAACCTTCTCCTCAAGTTCCCTCAAAGCTCGTTTACACTCCAGTAAGCTCATAAATATAAGTATCTAATTTTCTGAACGTCTTAAGAAACGAAGAAAGATGTTCTATCCCATAAATAATTTTAGCAAAATCCGACTGCCTGTAACGCAGAGAAATACGCTGAGTGCAGTATGAACTATTTATCAAATAATAAAACGATCTGGAAAAAAAATATAGAGATAAATATGATGAAACAAGAAAGGTATGAGCTAACCAGTTTTATAAGTACACTGTTAAAAATTTAAAAAATTTTAACGGTAAATTTTACTGTAAAATGGAGTGTTTTGAGTGCAGAAAAAAATACAGAAAGTTGTACCGAAACAAAAATAAACGATTGCAGTGCCAGTTGACCCAACTCGTATGGTTGGCTGCAATGCCGGCTGCCAATCCAAAAGTCTCGGGATCGAATCCTCTGGCAGCACTTAGCGTTTTTTAACTTTCGTTTCTTCTACTACATAATTTTACAGTAAAGTAAGATTTTACCGTAAAAGTTACTGGCAACATGGATGCCAGTAACTTTACCGCAAAATTTCAGGATTATTTTAACAGTGTAGTTGTCTTTGAAATAAAGCTGGTGGTTTGCACTTTGTGGACAAGATTTTGGTTGTTATATTTTATCAAGAAATGCGGTAATGTTTGAGGAAATTCGCTTTTTTTTGACAGCCAAGGTTCTTGACTATACACCGCATATAAACCTGCACACTTTGGAACACTGTGCTTCAGAAAATTGATCCCAATGTTTGATGTGCTCTATGACGTGTTCAAAATTTGCTTCGTCATCAAGAATTTCAAAAACGTACGGAATGTGTAATAGTAACTAAACCTAGTATTTAATTTAAAATTTCTTAAATTTGACTTCTTTTTGCCTTTTTTCAAAACGCTGAAGCTCAAGTGGAATCTTAAGATATAAACATCATTTTTTAAAAACTGGTTTTGCTATATTTGAGATACCAAGCACCACCATTTTTTGTTGTTAGATGTCACTTATTAAAAATATCCATTTTTCGATTCACCTTAGTATTTAGTAGGCACAACGTAACAACCTTCCAACTACTTCTCTGCAAAATCTTTTGACTTAGCCTTATATGATCATCGTAGACAAATACCTAAACAGACAAATGCACAAACAATATTTATTTTATTTCAAAACACTAATTTGGTTCGACTGAAACAAGAATATTAATTTTGATTTAATAAATCAATTCAAAGGATGTTTATATTCAAGCAATTAAAAACGAAAAGCTAATATTTCATTTCTTTAATTATTTTTGATTAACAGTAGTAAAATTTAATTCCATTATAGAAATATTTCAAGTACGAATTTACACAAAAAAGGAGGTAGGGGAAAGAAACAAGGGAAAAAAATACGAAGAATAACCGTTTTCAAATTAATTCTTTTTCAAATGAAAACCCATCCTAGAAATATACTCGCATTTCCGCTTTAAGTATAAGAAGAAACATTGTCACTTAATCCAGTACTCCCTTGTATTTTATTATATTCTTAATACCTGATATAAAACTCAAAATATCCCTACTTTCTATTAAAGTAGTCACTTTTTCTATCATAAGACTTATTTATTGAAAGAACTTTTGATATATTGCAATTTATCAATCTTTATTTTTGCACTAATCCTCTTACTACTCATCCCAGACCCACGGAGGATTAAGCGAGCGATTTTCGATGTCTGCAAAGAATTTTTGGACTTTTTTTAAGGCTACGAGAAACTTATTTTGCTCTTAATTGTTAAAAGGTAATAAACTAAGAGTTTTTGTGTTAAAATATGCTTCAACTATAAAACTTCAAATTTTACAAATTAAAAATATTACAGAAGAAAAATATTTTTAAACTACTCATTTTTATCCCTAAACTCCTTCTTTTGTGAGTTTAATGATTTATTTCGATAGTAATCGACAAAAAACGAAGAGTTAAGTTTCCATGAAGTACTGAAAAATATTACTTAAGCTTTAAAAAAACAATAAAAAATAACAAGTCAAGCTATCGAAAAACACCTAATTCTAAACTGCTTTTTAAGAGTTGTAAAAACAAAAAAAAAAGCATTTATTTTACATTATCAAATCATTATTTTAAAATTTAATTCATACCCAATTAAAAAAAATCACCAATACATTTTAAAATAAATTTTAACTATAGTGGTCATATCTTCTGCGTAGACCAACAGATATACCAATAAATTCAATTCGGCTATAATTAAGCTCTTGTACTTTCAGAGCTTAAGCAATTTACGTATTGTGGTCATTTGAAATTTTATAAAGTCCAACTTAAATTAAAGAATAGATTATTTATGGCAAATAAATATCATCATGGTTTAAAAGTTTGCTTGAAATATAAACCACTGAATGTTAAGGAAACAAATTAATCTTTTCCCCTCTCTCAATAGACCAATTATATTGTTCAGCAAAAAAAAAAAAAAAAACCTGGAGATTATCTGCAACAGTTAAAGGCAGATTTTAGGTTGTGACGAAATGATTAGAAAAAAAAGCGGTCAACCACAGAAAGTGATAAACGAATAATTTTGTTTAACTAAAAAATTTATATAAAATTAAAACAACGGTTATTGCTTGAATTACCAGGTTCTATCGTATTGGGAGGATTGGGCGTACACCAAAAAAATTCCGAAACGTTACTTACTTTTTTCTCGGAACTTTGCGGGATTTCCCGGGGTTTCGCCTATTTCCCCGAAAAATCAAGTATCTTTGCAAAAAAAATTCCGGAATTACTTCGAGTTGCACGAATACAGACTCCTCACTTGTGAGAAAAATATCTTTAACTACCAGTTTAAAGATTAACTGGATGTATTTATTAAGTGTATTGTCTTTAGTTAGCTTACCGCCTGTACGGGTTGACTTAGATCCCAATGAGAATGAATAAATCTCTAGATAGCTGCAACATTGCAAGCAAAGGATAGGCTTGGTTTTTACTTGCAATTCTGCCCTACAGCTTTGGCCACGGTTGCTTTGGATCTTTCTTAGTAGCACGGCAGGATCTAATCAATTGCATTAAACCTACTGAATTTCCCTTGAATGCTCTAAACTGGCTTTCAACCGGTGAGATCTCTATATTCTTCAAAGATTCAAGGCTAATTTCAGGAAGGATACTGGGTTTTAGCGGAAAACGTTCCTGGGTTTTGCAGGCACATCAGCTGCCCATGTATTTCCAGGAACGTTCCAGGACTCGTTTTTTCAGTGTATATCCGGAAGTAACAGCTCGAATCTAATTAAAAAGGTAACTTTGCATGTGTAGACGGGAAAAAGGAAAGAGCTAGATGTCGTCCATGGTGCACAAAAGCAAATCTCAGGACATTAAAAAATAATGGTCGGTCTACTATGTCATTTGATCGGGTTCTGTGAAAGAAATTCTGAAGATGGCCTTGGCGTATTGTAGCCTGTAATTCAGTTGGAGAAGAAGTAGACATACCTTCAAAAATATACAAAACAATAATTGTATATCTTCGATTTACGAGTATTAACGATTTTGAAGTATCTTCGAATCGAAATAGTATAACAAACGGTCATTGGAGCTCAAAATGTGAATCATATAATTAAGTATATTTAAATGATTTTAGAAAATTTTACTAATAAAACTTTCCGAGAACGTCAAAGACAAAACAAAAATAAATAAATAAAATAAATAAATAATTAAATAAATAAATAAATAAAATAAAATGCCCAAAATGTAATATCCAATCATTATTTAAGATATCTGCAGAGTCTGGCAAGCTTGTGTTTGTAACAGATGATTGAACAACTTCATAGTGCAAAAATTTACAAATGAATGAATGATACAAGTTTCAGAGTTTTAAGGAAGCTTTTTTTTCTAATGTAAGAGATGTGAGCTTAAGGATGCAAAGATGTATAACAAAAGCTTTTGTCTTTTAATTAATACTTTTACATCTCAGCTGTTCTTTGTCCTCTCAAAACACATGTCTGCTCTTAATTTGCCGTTTTTATCTTATAATGATGTTTAATTATAGTTTAATTTTCAACAAAAACGTACGAATGTATTCCATATTAATGTCCTACATTTTAACACTATTCTTTCGAAAGAAAGAAATGTAGTGAGATCAATAACTGTTTTTTAGGCATTGGACTATGATCTTCGATGTTGTTCTGAAGGAGGTAGACAGACACCCATTTTATAATCTCAAAATCAGATTTTCAGCTTTTTCAAAAATATATGCTTAATTATATCTTTTTACCTTTTTACCGGTATTTTGAAGATTTATTGAACCATTTTGGCACATTTCATGCTGATTTAATTCCTTTTCGGAGGCTTTTCTGAAAAGTGAACTAAAATAAATAGTTAATAGAGGAAAAACATCTGTCTAAATCCACCAGGGGAAACAATAAGTTGTAGAAATGAAGACTCAAACAAACAAAGAGAAAATTTAAAAAAAAACAAAATCAAAGGAGCTAAAAATGACGCTAAACGTGTTAAGAAAAGTGGCTTTTTCACAGGAACACGGCAAACCACAAATAAAAGAAGGTTAATTCCAATTGAACTGGAAAAATAACAAAGCAATCCCTTTGGTGGAGGGAAAGCCCGATATTGACAACAACAAGAGACAGTGTCAACAACAGTGACCGTACAAAGTAGAAAAAAGAGTAAATGAAAGAAAATTAAAAAATATGCAAAGGAAAAATTTTGTTTTTTAGAATTAAAACTTACAAAAACTTTAAATTTCTGTTAAAATATTTTAAATCTGATTTTGAGTTTTCGATCAATGATTTTTTTTTTCAATCAATACATGAAACGTCAAGCTTCAAATTTTATTCCAAAAACATGCATATATAGTCTAAAATTGGCATTTTTTAATTGCAGAAAAAATCTTTATTGAAAAACAGCTGAGAAATATACCAAGTTACAGATATTATGTGTGTTCACATGACATTCCGCACTGCATTATAATTTCTGACATTAATACGTATTTTTTTAGAACTTTGAAGATATTTAAATAGCTTTAGATATTGTCAAGTTTGTGAAAACGTGATTCTTACTGAAAACTTACTAAACAAATGTGCCACGATAAACTTTATGTAATAATAACATAAACACGTACGATTGAAAAACACTTCAATTACTCGTAAGAAAAGAAACACTTGTTTGACTGGGAAATCATGGATAGCAAGAAGTGAAAAGACATTTGAACTTTGAAATTCAGAAAACTGCCCAATATTACTTCATTTATCTTCACTCCCAGACAACTTTAGAAAAGTGATAAAAAGTTGTATTTAACCAATTGAAGAAATTGATTTCAAATTTTCCAGATATTTGAATCCTACACTGTAAAAACGATTCAGAAACGTTCGTGCCTAATCACTGCCAGTAACATATCTTGCTAAAACCAGGAACGTTTTTCGCTAAAAACCTTCCTAAAATTATTCTGGAAGCGCAATAAAAAATTCAGAAATCTTCCCGATTAAAGCTAGTCCTGTCTTTGGGACTTTAGAGACAATTTCGGTACGTATAATATAATAGTTTAGCACCTTCCGGACTCTTCAAGGAAGTTCCAATAGCAGCATTGCAAACATGGCCAAAGCTTAGCCAAAATTGCAAGTAAGTACCTAGAATTTTACTCACCTGCAAAGCTACGTAGTCCGTGAACTTCCTCGTTCCTTTTTGGAGCCTACACAGTCCGGACGGGCCGTAACGGGGCTGAAGTCGATGCACTTTATAAACACATTTAACTAATCTTTAAACTGGGAGCTAAATATGTCTTTCAGTACCGTGAGGTGTCTGCATTCGTGCAACTTGCAGCGATTCAGGGAAACGTTTTGACAATGGCACTTGAATTTTCCAGGATGTGGATAGAAATCATTCAAATCCCGAAACGTTACACGAAAATACAAAGCGACATTTCGGATTTTTTTTACAGTGTAGTTTGTTGTTCATCATTTGAAAAATAAATTTGAAAAGAAAAATTGCACATTGTATTCATTAAAAACTGTCTTCTATATCTTTATATCTTTCTTTTGGCTTTATGGATCATACATATCATCAAAACTACTAAATAAATTTCGTCGTCTTTGCCCTTTTTCAAATTCTAGTTTTTACTGCTACATTGTCAAAAAAAAAAAAAAAAAAAAAAAACCGAAACGTTACTGAGTATTTCCGTGTAACGTGTCGGGATTTCAAAGGTTTTTATCCACTTCCTGGAAAAATCAAGCATCATTGTCAAAAAGATTCCTGAATTGCTGAAAGTTGCACGAATGCACGCTTCTGACTGGTGTAAAAAATATTTTTAGCTACCAGTTTAAAGATTAACTTTGCGTATTTATATAGTGATTCGGCTTCAGGACACTTACTGCCCGTCCATGCTGACTAAGCATCCAAAGGGAGCGAATAAGTATGGACTAAGCTGCTTTGCAAGAGTTGCAGCCGAGAAAAATTTTCGGTATCTGCTTGCAATTCTGGCTTAACTTTGGTAATGTTTGTAGAACTGCTTATGGAACTTTCTTAATAAATCAGGAGGAGGCCTAGCAATCGTTTTATATCTTCCAATGTTTACTCTATGGTTCCAGCGACACGACTGGCTTTAAACGGGAAGATTTCAGAGTTTTCAAGGAGAGTTTTTCCGAGATAATTTCAGGAAGGTTACTAAATATTAGCGGAAAACGCTCCTGGTGTTGCAAGATAAGTTACTCTGAGAAATTGGACACATCAGCTGCGCATTATTTTCCAAGAACGTTTCTGAATTATTTTTACAGTGTACCAGATAGGAACGATTGACTGTCTCAGCAAAATCTAAATTTATGTATACAAATCGACAATATAATAATTACAGCGCAACAGATCTCAATTTAAGTTCAAAACAAATAAGTGCACTTATCAAACATTTCTGCTGGAAATAAGTATATGGTCATGCAATCAGAATTAAGAGAGAAAATCAGAGCCAGTTGAGTTAATTATGGCCACTCTTGACTTTTTTGAGTTTGAACTTCTTCTATATTTCCTATGTAAAAAAAGAAAAGAAAAGAAAAAAGTTTGCTATTTTAACAGTTTATGGATCAATTTGTACATTATTCTAAAAATAAGGACCTTAATTCGTTCTTTCGACTAATAACAATATTTTAAATGTGCGGTACTTTTTTATCACCGAAATCACGAAAAACTGCTACTTTGGTTTTAAAGTTATACATTCATTTATAAAATTCCTTTTAAGATGAGACCAAGCTTAGCAAGATTTTGGGATATTTTTAAATGTATACATACCTTATTCTACTTATAATTAGATGATAGCTAATTATAACTCCTTCAGACGATGACAAAAATCCACCCACTTTGAAGCGGTTGTCGACAAAAAAAAAAAAAAAAGAAAAAAAAAGAAAAAGAAATTCAACATTCCTTTTGGGATAGGGCAGTTTCAATTCACGAGAAAGAACGTTTGATTACCCCATTCGCCTATCCCTTTAAATCTGTGGTGCCAAACCTACGGCCAGTGTGCCGTGTGTGAACTGCTAAGCTAATCGATGCGGCCATTGTTGTTTTCAATGTTACGAATCGAAAAGTATATTCTGGAACTTTCTGAAATGATTATCTTCATTTGATAATGCGAAAAATTTTTGCCGATTTAAATTTAAATAGTCGGAAGTTGGATGCTAAAAACTAGATGGAAATTTCGTATAATAAAAAACATCATGTAGAAACGAAAACAACAACTCTTGTGATTTGCATTTTCTTACCTTCTCCTTTTTCACGTGCTATGCAGAAAAATATAACATATTTGAGGCAGGAATGTAAATGAAAAAATTAAAAATTCAGAGTACTCCTCTGAATAAGGAGTACTATAATTGGTAGGTGTCTCCTTTGTCTTGGGGCAAGATATAATAGGGGAATGTGGGACGAAGTGAGATAGTTAAGATAACTTACTTTTTTCAAAACGAAGAAGTTAAATTTACGTTACATAAAGGAAAAACAATATGTGCTATAACAAAACATGCAATGAAACATTAATTTTTATTTTTAACAGTAAATGTGTACCTCCAAAAAAAGCTGGAAATTTTCCACTTCTCTTTTTCAAGGGTCAAAGTAACTGAAAAATAAACTTTTTTTAATGAAATGCTTTCTATTTGATTATTAAAGATAATTTTGAAAAGCTGGAAATTTTCCATTTCTCTTTTGCAAGGTTCAAAGTAACTGAAAAAAAAACTTTTTTTAATGAAACTAGTCGACCCGTGCGGAACTCCGCACTGTGCTTCAAATCGTTTCATAAGGCATTTCGCTCTTTAAGAATTTCAAAGGAAGAACATTATGAAGAAGGACCGAAAAAAAAGTAAGCGCAGAAGAGAAGGCATGTAATTTAAAGACATCAATAACAAAACCTCGTTAAATACAACGTTGTGATAATTTGATCATAGCTCCCCTTTTAATCGTACATATTTTCAATGCAAACATAAATGTCATTAAAAGTGTGGCTGAGTGGTGACTCGTGAACAAGCAATAATTGTGCATGTGAAAAAACAGGTTGTGGCAAATACAGTCCTGCACATGTCAGCATCTGACGGGAAAAAAAGAAACATTAAAGAGATATTTATTGGCACGTATTCGAATTGGCGCCATTCTGACTAACAGCCCGACACCCCAACAAACTTAGCAATTGCGCCTTCCTTTTTGAAAGCTATTCATTGAAGGAATGCGTAGTAAAAAAACAGCAAAAAAGCTTTTTGCCAAAAAAAAAATAATAATAATAAGATCATGCATCTGTGTTTTGTCATTAACCAGCATGATACGATTTAAAATTATTCGCAAAGCATGGAATTTGATTAAAGAATGACGAAGATCTCATGTAGCGATTGAAACAAACATTCTAGAGAAGTAATAAATTTGATTGAAAATAAGTGTTTTTATCTTTGAATATTGAACTATTTCACATAGAAGGTTACTTTAACCGTTACGGCTGAAATGCCCTCAGATGTTTCTCTTTTAATCGAACACTTAAAATTCAAAACCAAAACCAGTTGAACTGAGTCCGTTCTTAAGTGTAATTTTTCGAACGTAGACAAAATGTATTTTTTTTTTCAGTAGAAAGCAGAGGAGTAGAAAATAATTTCTTGCTAATGAAGTTGATAATACTTTTAATGCTTTATATCGTATTCGCGCGAGTAAAAAAATTAAAGATTTACTGAGTGAAACTCGTAGTTTTAATCGGGCGTAGTATTTTTTCATTTGTACAAAAGGTCGAACACTGCTATTAGAAACATCTACATTTTAGCATACAATAAAAATGTTTTTCTGCACAAAAAGGACTTCTTTAGGTAAATCTAATACTTTTTTATGCTTACATTATGTTGAGTGGTCTGGATGTAGTCAAAGAACACAGTTCGATTAACAATCAACTTATCCGAATGATAACTGTAGCCTGCATAAAGGAGTCGAGACACCAAGTAGCATTCCCACTGCATTTATTTTATTAGGTGTGTATGTTATGAGCACATGTAATGCGTAATACTAATATAAATTTGATATTATGTCGGACAGCCCAAGCTTGCCCGAAGTTCAGATAGTTTATAGCCGAACGCTCTACCGAAAAAAACTTATCAATTAAACCGAACAACTAAGTCCAGTGCTGTTAAGCTTTATTAAAATATAAACACACACAAAGGCTTTTTTTTTTGCCGAAAGCGAAGTAAAAAAATGGAAAACTGCATTAGAACTTTGCTTTAAAAAATGCATAAGAACTACAGGCAGCATCAAGGTTTTAAAACAGCAAGAGGCGATTTCGAAAACTTGAATTTTCGACCGTAAGTCTTTTTTTCGTCATTGGCCAGCCTG
Organism: Uloborus diversus; assembly: GCF_026930045.1. Classification (NCBI taxonomy): domain Eukaryota; kingdom Metazoa; phylum Arthropoda; class Arachnida; order Araneae; family Uloboridae; genus Uloborus; species Uloborus diversus. The sequence continues at coordinate 109,591,202 of NC_072738.1, read as the reverse complement.
ATAAGTTTTAAAATGAGAGGGGATTAGTATATAAGATAAGATATTGAAGAAAAATGTTTTTATTTTTGAAAATTTTTACAATTTGTTATCGCAGGCTGCTTAAACCGTTATAACTTAGATGGCAGCACGTGTTCATCATTTAACAGCACGATTAAAATACAAAATAAATTGAACTATGCTCTTTTTTAAGCGTAGCTTTTCGAATGTAGTAAAAATGTGATAAGCTATTTGTTTTTTGGCAAAAAGAAGAAAAAATATATATTTTACCCTTCAAATTGAGGTAGTATTTTATTTATTTGTACAAAGAGTCAAAAACTCATTAGAAGAATATATATTTCATTTTTATGATTTATTATTTTTTTCTGAACAAAAAACAATTCTATTGTGGTCTGAAATCTTAAACCTGTTACTTATATTTTCGCTTACATTATGCTTTAATTTTCTTTCCAGAGCCAAAGCTTCAAAAAAAAAAAAAAAAAAAAAAACACGTGCAATTTCGAAGTAATTTAGCACAAAATCACTGACTGTTTTCATATCAGCAAGGAGCATTTCCTTCTCATTTATTCTATCCCCTCACAGTTGTTATTCAGTTAATTCGGTGTTCATGTAATGCGCGATATTTCTCTAATTTTTTTGTTGCAGATTGTCCGGACGTGGGCTCGAACACGTAATCTCCTGGTTACGAAGAGAACGCTCTGCCGATCAAGCTACTCAGCTATGTCGGTCATGGCGCAAATTAAAGTTATAAGTTTGACCGAAAACCTCATTCTGGTTCTTTAAAACAGGTTTTTCGGCTAAAAGAAACAATTTTTAGACCTTGGGTCTATTTTTCGTCAGTAGCCAGCACCTTAAGCTATAAAATTTGCCGTAAATCAAAGAAATCGATCAAGAATTGAGGGAAATTTGGCGTAGAAACCAAAAACAGGCTACAGAAATAATATATAAGGATGCTTTCTATTTGATTATTAAAGATAATTTTAATCAAATAAATGAGTAAATAAAAAAATGAATGATTAAATGAAAAGGAAATGAAATAATGAATAAATAAATAAATAAGTTAATAAATGAGAAAAAATAAATCAGTTAATAAATTAGTGAATGAATAAGAAAATAAGTCAATTAATGAATAAATAAGGAAATTATTAAATGAAATAATGTAAATGAGAGAAATAATTAATATAAGAATACGAAAGTGGTTTGATAAAATATTTAATAAGTAAATCAAACGAACTATTTCACTTTGATCCGTATACACTAAACTAACTGAACAAAGCATTAAAAATACAAATAAGACTAATATTAAACAAATAAATGCAGCACTAAATATTAGTAGGGCTCAATTAATGTATTTAAATACTAATAACAAGAACTTTATCATTTAATAATAACAAAAACAATTTTTGACTTATAACGAAATATTGCAATGTAAGTATCATTTTTTAAAAATCGCTTCTATCACCATATTCTATAATTTTCAGAGGAAATCTTTTCTTAATAGGAATATACTACATGTGTTTCTTTTTAATTAAAATATTACTAGATAGGTGGTGTTAAAAGAAGGGTAAAAATTTCACCATTTCTCTTCTCCTCGCTATATCGCTTTGCACCACATTCCCCTACTATCAGAGTTTTCTTTTATCATTATAACTAATATTCCTGGAAGGTGCTGTTATACAACATGATTTAGAAAAACTTTTCATTGAAAACTTACCTAGGAATACAACTTTAAACATATTTTACTCAACACGTGAAAATATCCACTTACATCACTTTGCTTTCCACGGCCTCATTTGAATTGCATATTTGTTGTGGCCAGCGTAATTCATTTTCATGTGACATGTGATCGTCGGCGAAAACTCGTTAGACACTACTGCCTTGAATGATATTTTTTAATTTTCAAAAACTTCGGCACTTTTGCTTCAAAATTTAAGTCAAGGCTTTTTATGTGTGTTTTTAAAGGAAAGCGTTTTATTTTTTAATTAGGAAAATTCTGCCTGTTAGGATCATAAATATTCAAAGAAAAGGTATTTTTTAAAGAAATCTTCTATCTTGATGAGTATAAATCATATATTTACAAAAAAACATAAATCGTGAAGTGTGCCACACAAGTGTACTCTACAAGTATGTAGAGTTTGAGAAAATAACAGCTGATTCATATCTTATACGATTTTGACTAGCTTCAAGAAGAGAAAAAAAAATATTTTGACTCTGCAGTCAGTTGTTTGTTGCACCTAAATATTTGCGGGACAGAACTTCTTCTGGAAAGCTTGAGCTAAAACAGACCTTTGCTGCGAAAGTTGCAAACTTATTCACCTGGTAATTTTCAGAAAATGAAAAAGTAATAAGAAGAATAATAACAAAACACCCGCATACTTTTGGCAATGTTGCTTTACTTTATTAGTACTGAAAGTAAATAAAAAATATATAAAGCATGACCAAAGCTTTAATTTAATAGATGTGAAGTATAAAATAAAAGCAACGCTTTGAAAAAAAAAAAAAACTATTTTGTTAACCTAATAATTCATTTTGTAGCAAATATTCAATATAAATTTCCTTTCAGTTGTATTGTATTTTCAAGAACAATATTGTTTTAAATACATAGGGTCAACTCAACCGGAAAAAAGTCGAATGTGCTAAAAAATGTTCCCACTTAAGTTAACGGTTTACTATAAGTGGTAAAGTAAATCAAATTTTCTGCATCATAAACAGCGGAAATAAAAGCGAAAAGCGGCATTAATAGCAATAAATAAAGCTTCGAAGAAAACGTTATAGAAAATATCAATTTCTCACTTTTAGTTGCCTAATTTGAAACTAGTAAGTAATGTTAGTAATGTAAGTTAACTTAAATGTGCTGTTTCATATAAATTATGCTAATGGTATTTCTTCCATTTATACTTTTACTTTAAATACTAGTGGTACCCGCACGGCTTTGCCCGTAATAGAAAATTAAAAGGTCTTTTGGTTCGCCTGTATATTTACATATAATGTATGGTGAATTTTCTCACCAGTTGGCTTGGTTATGGTTTCACGTAATGATAATTTCGTTTTTTTCTCGTCCATCTTATGAGAATTTTGTTCTTAAAATTGGAATTGAAAAAGAACCACATCGAATTTTCGAAAAATCGCTTCGAGGTGCACACCTCCATGCTACAAACTAACTTTGTGCCAAATTTCATGAAAATCGGCCGAACGGTCTAGGCGCTATGCGCGTCACAGAGATCCGGACAGACTTTCAGCTTTATTATTAGTAAAGAAAAGAAGATAAGACCAAGTATATATAACCATGTAGAAGACCGTTACGGTTTTCAATTGCGTATTTCTAATGATGAAATCGGAGATGACAGGGGGAAAAGCAATCGTGATATTTTGATTTGTAACATTTTCAATGTTCGTTATTTTGTATTTATTAAAACTAGCTGATCCGTTTTAAAGTAATAAATAACACATAAACGTAAAAATTAACACATTCGCGAGGTAGATAATTTCTGAACTTAAAGCTCGCGAACTATTTGGAGTTCTTATATTGCGTAATTTTTCACAGTTATGTATGCTTCTTGGGTGTATGACGTTATAAGAAATCATAATCTTGTTTAATATTTATTAATTACAGTGAAACTTGTGTAAGTTGACCACTTGCAGTGCACTACATTAGTGGTCAACTTAAACAGGTGGTCAACTTACAATGGTTTATTTATTAGTCCTGGCCCCACAATGTAGTCCCGTGAAAATTTTTAGGTCCAGAGATTTTCTCTTTAGAATCTTGATCTGTAGGTGTTCTAATGTGAGAATATCTTGGGTAGACATGTTGAATCCTGCGCGAAATAATTTTACAGGCCATCAAAGATAGCGGCCACTTTGGTTCACTTGCTCATTACGTTTTTCGCAACGGGCGTACCTACAAATTTATTTTTAGTTTTGAACTGCAGTTTTTGGAGTTAAGGAAGTCAATTAATGTATTAATTATGTCATAAAATCCGGTCTAGCTGTTTCTTCAATTTTACGTGGAGATATCTCCGACATTTGTTGTTGAATATTCTGGTTACTAAAAAAGGTACAAAAATTAATAAATAATCCAAAATGCTCATTTTAAACTCCTGTTTATCACATACATGTTTCTTCAACAACACAATAAACGAAAAATACAAGATTAGTTACTTTTAAAAAAGGTTACGATCTGTTTTTGCATTGCATGTTAATGCACTACGACGGACGTCTGTATCATTTGATGCCGCAGCCACTCTTTTTGAGCAATTTTTATCAGCCCAGTCTATGTGTGGAAAAATTTGTAGATCTGCATCTTCTCTTGAGTTATTCTAATTAAGCTCTTCAATGATGTGTCTCAAATCTGCTATGAAAAGTATTGCAGATTGCTTCTTCATTAACTGTTAAACCACTAGCAATAGCTGAAAATGTAGCATTTTTGACATTTCTTCTATTTCCTTGCGTGCTAGTTACTGTAAATTTTCCTTATTTGATACTGAAGACCAGAATTTTTCTACCTGCATAGGTACTAGTGTTTTTCTGTCAATTACAGCAATGTTTGTTCTGCCCTTAGTTGATTCTCTTCTCATCTTTTCGAATTATTTCACAACATGCTGCAAATAACTATCGAACACAGGATGAAGGTCATGAAAAGAGCATACAGGAATGAATTCGTGCAGAACATTGCTGATAACTTCGCCAAAAGTTTTCTTTATTTGGTGGACTTGTGACATGAAATATATAACGAGGGCAGTTTTTATTGGGGATACTTTGCTAAATAAAAAATGTTCTGGGAACGGATATTTCTGCAATCTAGCTTGGTAGGTGAATCACCACCGCCAGGGGCGTGCACCGGGGGGGGGGGGGGAGATAAGAGAAACCTGTTTGCCCGGGCCTGAGCCTGAAGGGGGCCTATCATTTTTAAAACTAGGGATGAAATATGTGCTTTAACAATATGGAAGGGCGGCCGAAACATTTGTAGGCATTTGTGACGGGCCCCAAATTTTCTGTGCATGCCCCTGATCATCACATAATGTGTTCGTTGGAAACAAGTCATGAGTTAAAATATTTTTAATGCATTCTCCCCTTTCTTTCGCTATTTCCATGTCTCTGTACCCTTGTTAAAGTTGATTCTTCCCCATTAGCTTAGAAGTGATATTTTATGAAGAACTGTATGCCTCAAAGCATGGTAGGTTGACTTTGGAAAGTAAATCAGACAATTTTTGAAACAAAATGTATTCAGTCTAAACTGGCGGTACTGTTCTGATCAATGATTCATGATGCTGAGAAGGCGAATCTTGACACTACCATTCACAAGTTGTTTAGTGAGAAAGCTGTAAAGTTGCTCTGTTTTAGAAATATCATAGGGATTTACATGTTGATGGATAAAATCAACAAGTCTTTTGACATTTTCATCAAAATACTGGCTACGATTGCCTATAAAAATAAGGATGCGGGACACTCTCACAGTGATCCATTAAATGAGAACTAGTAAGACCACGAAACACATTGCATATCATTAAAATTTCATGATACTCTAAATGCCACTCGGCAACATACTTTTTCTCGTCTGCTCTGCAATTTCTCCGGCACTTTTCTGTGACCGTTGAATCGTTTGTTCCAATTTCATCTCTGGCTTCACAGCATTGAATTTTAACAACAAATTTACCTTGAATGAATTTTTCTTACAGGTAGGGACACTCATTTTCTAGCGCCCTTATTCTCTCTACGTACCATGTTTCATATAGTAGATAAATGATGCAATCAAATACACGAAAGACTGGAAACATTAATTCAACAGTTTGAACGCATAATTTGTAATTTTCTTCGCGATCAGCAATAATCAAGTGTTTTACAAGTGATACCAGTGAACGAAACACTTCCCAACACTTGCACAGTTCTGATTTGTAACTACATCCTTTAACAAAAACTCAATCTCTGTTTTCAAGCTATCAATATTTGTGCGTAGCGATTGAATCGTTATTTGACTTTTTTCCTCATCCTTTGAGCCAAGAGCATCCTGAACCGTCTTTACTCGCTTAGCAGAACTTCTCTTGTAGTTTAAAATCAACACCTTATAATGATTTTCTCAAGATTATCAATGATTTTCTGCAGTCTTCACAGCCTCTTGTGAGCTAAAAGCAGCAGCAAGTACTTTTGGAGATAAATGACTAAAAAAAAAACCAACAAAGGGTCATTCTTTCTTTTGGAAGCACAGAAAAGAATCCTTTCATTATACGTTGTTACGAGAAATAGTTTTGTTTCATTTATAAAAACCAATGCATTTTCATCTACATTGAGCATTAAGCATCAACTCTTTTATTTCTGAAAGAATAAATCCATACCCAGCATTTAACAGATGCTTTAATATTTCATTTGCCTTTTTTAACAGTTCAAATTTTGAGGATAGATGTTGCGCAGACTGTGTATTAGTTTCTCGCTCATACTTTCGAATATAAGAACTTATACAGTTTGGATGTGCATATGAATTCGCAGCAGAAACATTCATATCGCTGTTAAGATCTGCTACTCTGTCAAAAACTTCGTCTTGATTTGGACCTCCTTCAGTACTTTCTGATTTTTCGAAAATATTGTTTTCACTTTCAAAATAACTTGTCTGTGCATTTTTTTCTACCATTTTTTTAGCGTTTTTCCTCTCGTGTATTTCTTATAGCACTAGTTGCTGCAATGACACACTATATTTTCTTGCCGCGTTTTTCAATATTGCGTCTTTGCGTATTTCAGCAGCTTCCCGAACTCGTTTTTGGTCGAAGAACATAATTTTTCTCTCGATTCCTTTTGACAAACTACATATTCGTTTGTTAAAACTGTCTTCAAGATGTCTTCAATTGCCTACCAAAACTTTCTGAACTTAGTTTAGAAATATCAGCCATTGCTAAAATAGTTATTGTCACAGAAAAACATGAAACAAAAAGTTTTTGGAACTGTGGAACATTTTTACTCGAAAACAATTACTTTGATAGCAGACGATAAATAACCTTGAACAGCGTGGACCAGGGGGGGGGGGGAGAATCCCTATAGCCACTGGTTTTAACATGAATGCAAATTTTAATACAGTAGCTTATGCATATGAAAGGGCTGTTTTGATCAAAAAATCCCTTTCATAAGGTATTTTTGATCAAAAAATCCCCTTCATAAGGTATTTTTGATCAAAAAATCCCCTTCATAAGGTATTTTTGATCAAAAAATCTCCTTCAGAAGGTATTTTCAATCAAAGAATCCCCTTCAGAAGGTATTTTTGATCGAAAAAATCCATTCAGAAGGTTTTTTTTAATCAAAAAAAACCCCTTTAGAAGGTATTTTTGACCGAAAAAACCCCTACAGAAGATATTGCTGGCTACGCTGGTGACCTTGAAAAATATTGTTTTACACAAAAGGTTTTACACTTTAAAATCGTTTGGTTTCATTAAGAGTTATTTAATTTTTGTACACTTTTAAGTAACTAGAATGTTAAACAAAAAACGTTAGAGATACCTCACGTAAAAATTGTAGAAAAAGCCAGAGTGGTTTTTATGACATAACTATTACATTAATTGACTTTCTAAGGCCCAAAAATTTCAATTATTTATAGGTACGCACGTTGCGAAAAACGTAATGAGCAAGTGAACCAAAATGGCCGCTATCTTTGATGGCCTGTAAAATTATTTCTCGCAGGATTCAACATGTCTACCCAAGATATTCTCACATTAGAACACCTACAGATCAAGATTCTAAAGAGAAAATCTCTGGACCTAAAAATTTTTACGGGCACACATTGTGGGGCCTGGAATATTATATGATAAGGGCTAATTCCGTGCCTGACAAAAGCGGTCAACTTAGACAGGTGGTCAACTTACAATGGTAGTCAACTTTACAGGTTTTACTGTATTTCACTTTGTTAGGCAACTGGGAAGTCAGCTAATCCTTATGCAAGAGTTGTTATGACATTGAAAATAAACCAAATAAAACAATTAAGATATCAACACGAACTGGAGCTCTTATATGTAATCCATCGCTGCCATTTAAAATTAAAAGATCAAGCAAAATATTAAATTTAAATACTTTTGTTTTTCTAAAAAATCGATAAACTTTTCTTACAGCAACATTATTTTTACCGTTGCTACTCCTCTAAAGATTGCAACACGGGGCTGCCTTTAAAAAATAAAGCAGGAGAAACAAAAAATAATAATTTATCACCGACTGAACTGATTCTTAAAAAATCCAAGTTTTTAAGTGTATTTGTTTTTACCAGCAAACAAGTGTTTCTTAATTTTTCATATAAAGCTAACAATTATTTTTTATGATGGAAGTTATGGTGTAACCACAATAAACAAACAGATAAAATACCTTTGAGAAATAACATATTAAAAGTTATTTTGGGATAATTGGAGTGCAGCGTTAGTAATGGTAAGTATTAGTACTTTTAGATAATAAGGAAACTGAAAATATAGTACCCATACAAGCATCCAATACTCTAACATTAAGATTTTTTCCATGAGAGGAAGGAAAATAAACAATTTAAATTGATTTTTTAAAGTACTAATCATAAAACTAGCACATTTCAAATTAACCCAAATTAACACCGTCCGAACAGGGGCTCGAACCCTGGACAGAGTTACATTTATTCTAATAGTTTATAATGTTTTCGTAGTTCTCTGCTATTAGTCAAAGGTCCACTGGGTAAAAAGCGTTATTTTTGTTTGAAATATTAATCTTTCATTTATGCTAACGGTAAAAAAAGACAGTATTTTGCCAATTACGTGCTAAATTGCGCTATCCGAATCTCGATTTTAACAATGGAAACAGAAATGTGTAGTTTAACTGAAATAATTGATCCAGTTTTTTTTTTTAATTTTTTGATTTCAATAGTAGGTAAAATAAAAACTTTTTGTTGATTTTTAGCAGTACTGTTTTAAGTACACTGTAAACACGATTCAGAAACGTTCCTGGAAAATTTTAGGCAGCTGATGTGCCCAATTTCTACCAGTAACATATCTTAAAAACGCCAGGAATGTTTTCCGCTAAAATTCAATAACTTTTCTGAAATTATGCTGGAAAGTTCCTGAAAAAATCAGAAATCTTCCCGTTTAAAGCCAGTCGTGCCGCTGGAGCTTTAGTGTGAACTTAGGTAGGTATAATATTACAGCTTGGAACCTTCCTGTTTTATCAAGAAAGTTCCATAATCAGTATTAGGAAGCATGGCTAAAGCAGAATCGTAAGCTTGTATTAAGAATTTTACTCTCCTGCAATGCTAAGCAGTATATGGACTGATTCTCTCCCTTAGGGAGCTCAATCAGTCTGGACATGCCGCAATCGAACTGAAGCCGATACACTTTATAAATACGCTCAGTTAATCTTTAAACTGGGAGCTAAAAATATTTTTTACAACAGTGAGAAGTCCAATTCGTAGCAATTGAGGAAACTTTTTAACAAAGGTACTTGATTTTCCCAGGAAGTGGATAAAAACCACTGAAATAATGAAACGTTACACAGAAATAATCAGAAACGTTTCGGACTTTTTTTACAGTGTACCAAGCTTGTAAATGTACTTGAAAAAGAAATTTAAGCTGTAATTCTGATTTTCAACATGTAAAATACGATTTTGGAGGCGTCAAAAATTACTCCAGTACTACTATACTTAATCTGAAAAAATAATAGAAACGCAAGACCATTTGATCACGTGAAATATATTTTTAAATAATAAATAATTAACCAGCTGCAAGATAAAACAAACAGGACAAACTAAAGAATCAATAAATATGAACTTAAACTCGAGCATTTTAAAATTGACAGCAAGAACAGTTTGTTATTGAAATAACACACTAGTTTATCGGTAAAAAGATCAATAAATCAGCATTTTATGTTAAGTCCGAATTCTATCGAGTTTTAGAGACAATACAGCGTCATAAAACTTAATATAATCCAATAAATTTGACTTTTCTGGTTTTCAATGAGTCATTGTTGGCGAAGAAAGCGTGTTGTATGATACTCAAATTGCCCAATTTCGATTTTTCACAGACCTATTTTATAGCATGATATAGCAAACGAGTAATGCAGGATGTAGTGCTTTAGATTTGAACATAAATTTGCTAGGAGTCATTGCGATTAACAGAAAAGTCATAAATTGCGATCAGATATATTGGTTCAGATAAAAGAAAAATTGTAATGATTTATGTTTGTCTACAATATTTTTTCATTAACTTCGTAAGTAAAAAGTTTTATTTAATTTCTCCTATTTCTTTGTAAACAGATACATATTTCAATAATAATGCAGTAAATAAACTTCAATTTTGTAAATGCCGAGAAAAATTACAATCTCATGCATAAAATAACAAGCCATAGATTATTTCGGCCTTTAATACATTTTACGCTTCTTTTTTTTTCATTTTGTTTATATAAGGCTAAAAAATTATGTGTTCGATAACATCAGAGGAGAAATTGTGTCAATGCGCTGGATTGTAGATGTTTTAAATGTTTTTGAATTGCATTCCGGTTTTACTATAATTTAAGAGGACCGATTTTTAATTCGTGTTTGCAATACAAAATTTCAAAAAATCAAAAGGTTTTCTTTTGTTGTCAAAGAACTTCGAGGGAAAGTTATCAAGAAAGTCAAAAGAGTAATTTAAAAAAGCACACTGTTAAAAAAAACCCTGAAAGTTCAGGTAGTTTTCTGACTGATTTTAACAGAATATTTCCGTAATGCTTCAAAACGTATTTTTTCCTTACAACAACGTAAACATCCCGACGAAAACGGAATTTTTCCATTTCTAGGGTTGCCGCCGTGCTGTACTTTGCTCTGATTAGTCTTCAAGTCATGATAAACATCCCTTATTGATAGTGCTTATTAATCGCACTGTTACATTTTGCTAATTAAAAGCATATTTAGAATAACAACTCGGATGCTGTAGACAAAATAGATAGATTGCTAATTCATGTCTGGAGAGTGATATACTCGTTATGTCGAAATTGTTTATACGCCTTTGAGTTTTGTAGGTTTGGAAAAATGTTCGCGCCATTTTTAGACTGGCAGATGTGTTTTGATCGCCCTGATGATTTGATGTGGGTTTTACTCAGTCAGTATTAGAATATTATTGCGGTGTATTATTTTGCTCAATAATTCGAACAATTCTATTCGTTAGTCATATTGTGTGTCCTAGCGGTGAGAATAGTTTTAGGATCCCGAGTTATCCATTTAAAATAAAGGCTATTGGATTACTTGTATCCAAATGCAATGGAGACACTTAAATTTAGCACCGCTGGTCCCATGTAAGTATTGTTGAATATCTTTGTACATGTTAAAATACAAATGTATTTTTCTTGTTAATATGCATTTGATTGAATTCCGATGGTAGCTGATTTAGAATTTATAGAACTATTATAAAGTTACTGTTTTTGCTCTAACGCGTTGTATTCTTGAAAATCATTAAAACGTTAAATGCCAACATTTCGTATCAACCAGAAATTATCGTAGTGTGCGAGCAAGACAGAAAAAAAAATCACTCAGTTTTTTTTTTTTTGACAGATTGAAAGTGAACGTTTTGAATCTCTAAATAAAAGTATTTCTTGCTGTTATATTTCTTGCAAAAAGGCATAGCAGATTGTTAATCTTTGAAAATACAATTTTGACAAGAATAAGTTTTCTTGACTACTTAGAAATCTGGAAACATTCATTACTCCTTTCGGGATTTCATTTATGATAAAAAATATAAATTATTTAATTTATTTCCTTAGGATCTCATCCAACAACTTATTTGAGGTTATTGCAAGTTTCTTGTAAAACCATTTCTGGTAAAACGAACTGATTGATAATGTTTAGCCTAAGTATAATGCTTATGCACTAAAAATCTATTTTGCTATTCCAATGAGTGAAAAATACGGAAATCACCGGGGGGGGGGGGTATACATCATCTGAGCAAAAAATTCTTCACGTGTATGTCAATGATTCTGTTTTTAAACACCGTAAATTGGTATGCGGTACTCTCCATCAGGTATATTATTCCATGATAAAGTCAACCGGTTTTTAATGGTATTTTATTTGACTCATTCTGCAAATAAAAATATTCTATTTTTCATGTATGCTTTTCTATGCCACGCCAGAATATGTATGAGAAGAAGTCGAGGGAAATATCGAGCAGTATCAGCATCAAAAATTGGTGTTATATTCAAATCCATTAATTTCCTTGTTGGTACTTTTGATTATTTTTATTCATCTGAAGGTGCGAATTTCGAGATAGATGTTTGAAAGGTAAGTTATCAAGCAAAAATTTCACTTAAAATATATTTTAGTAAAAAATACAAATTAAAAAAATAATAGTTTTTGAATAGTTAAACTATTTTTCTATTATATATCATTTTAAACATAGGATAGAAAAACGAAAATGAAATTTCAGTAAAATATGTAAAAATAAGAAACGAAAAAATAGCGCAACGAAAAATCAAGAACGGAAAATTTAAAAACGGAAAAATAGATCAACGGAAAGAAAAGAAATGGAATTTTCGTTAAATCACGGAAAATTTATAAATGGAAGAACAGAACTAAACGGAGAAATGAGAAATGGAACTTTTGTTAAGTCACGGAAAATAATTTAACGGAAACGTAATATTTACGGCAACTTTGCTGCCGGTACTTTATCCGTTATTTTCAGGTAATTTTTTTAACAGTGCATATAAGCCATTTGGGTAAAGCGGGTAAGCTTAATTAATTGTGATTTGGTTCATTTGCCAATCAAATATGAATTTATAAATGATCTGCCTTAAAATAATAAAAAAGTTATACTTATCCAATTTAAATTGAAAATCTAAGTCAGCACATATGTTTATAAAACATTAAGAAATAACTGATTAAAATGACTGATTAAGTTAACTAACTAATTGCCATCACAAAAAATAACTCTTAAAAGTTATACTTATCCTATTGATAAAGAAAACCTAAGTCAGCACATGCGTCAAGAAATTATAAAAATATGATTAAATCTTATACCCGTTTTGCCCGAAAGTACGCTTTTTATTTCAATAATTATAACATTAAATTTAAAAACAGAAACAAATGAAATGACTATCGTAGTTTGTAGGAGGATGGTCTTAGAAATACGTAATATTATTGATGTTTAAAAAAATAAACTGGTCTACGATTAATCACAAGTTACATACCTTCAGTGTTTTTTAGATATGTATCATTTTTCTTATTTCAAGCCAAGTTGCGTCATGCCGCTTCACAGCTGCTTCGCTGAGACTGATTGATACGTGGGGGTGTTCAGGTAAACCCGACATACTCATACATCGCAGCTTGCACAATATACGGCGGCATACAAATGTACTTCCCGCTTCGGACGACATACCGGCTTTGGGCCCACCTCCCCTATTTACCTCACCCCCCCCCACTTTCCTCATAGAAGTTATAGTGAGCACAAGCTAATTATACGCAACTATGCATATACCACTAGAGGGTAATCATCATCAACGCTGTATATGTTTTCAACGCGAAAGAATTTTTTTTTTTTTGCTTTACTGACATGAAAATAACAGCAAATAGAAAATCGAAATGACGTAGAATAAGATAAATGCATCACAGGAAAATAAAGAAATTATTCCAAGTTTTAGCGTTCTTCCAATAATCAAGAAGTTCTATACAGATCTAAACGAGCCTATTTACTCTTATACCAACATCGATTTTCTGGCATTTAATCAATAGTCTCATAAGTAGCTAAGACTTAAAACTAAACCTTTAAAACATGCCTTTTTAAATTTTAAAACTGATTTCAAACAACAAAAGATGCATCCAATGTGCAAAAAAATGTTGTTGCTTGCGGAATCTTATTTTCGCCAAAGCTTCACGTGCTATTGCTAAGAAATACCACTACTAATAGTTGTAGGGGAGTGCGGGGCAAAATGGAAGACGTGACACAGTAAAATGGGACAACAATCAAAGAGCCACCCATCTAGCAATAATTTAAATATTTTCATAAACAAATATTTGATTGCAGTCAAACAATAAATTGCTCGAAAGAGCTAAATCTGCAATTGTACAAGTAACTGTTTAAATTTGCTACCCATATTGCAATATTTTACGCTTTGTTTCGATTATAAATTCCAATACAATATGTCAAGTGCAAGCGAGGCAAAAAGAATGGAGCCAAAGTAAAAGAATTTTAGTACTTATTTCACTCTTTTCATTTACTTATTCTTCATTTACTTATTTCCTTTTTTTAACACTCTTTCACTTCTTTTTCATTTATTGCTTCCCTTATCCTTTCTTAATTTTTCACTTAAACTCACTCATTTAATAACTCACTTTTTTTTTCATATTTATGCACTATTTTGTTTCCCATTTATTTTTTTCTGATTTTTTTTTTTAAATTCATGTTCCATTTTAGAATAAAAAACACATTTGTATTTACAAATTCTAATATATATTTCTAAAACGGAAGTCAACTTTATTCGAAATCGAAAGAACTGCAGAGCGTCAAAATAAAATTTATGGTTCATTTTAAATCATCAAAATGGTATGTGTTATCAGACTAAGAAAGAACACTTTTATTACAGTTTGAGAACAGGCTTTGTGCTTGTTAAATTTGGTTTCCGTCTGCGGAACAATGCCATAAATAAAACAAGGTCGTAAAACTTAATATCTTTCCGTAAGTTCAATTTTTCTCATCTGAAGAGCCACTGCTATGCGCAGGGAAAACCATTTACAAGACACTTAACTAATTTGTTATTCAAACCCTAAGGGCTTATTTTAAAGCTCTGCAATATGTTCACATAAAATTCTGAAACATCATGGTTATATTAGTGACGTAAAAATAGAGTATCTATTTATTTATTTTAAAATTTGGTGGATTTACATTCCACGACATTATAAAGAGTTATTGATGAAAAAAGTACAAAAGAAAAAGACAGTGAAGATAAGTCTGCTTTTTTTAAAATGAACAATTAAGAAATTCCTTTAAAATTTACAGCAAAAATAAGAAAGGAACAATATATTTCATTATAAGTCTTGCACTAAAATATTATTTTTCATTTTTGGAAATAAATTTGTATCTTCAAAAAAAAAAAAAGGAGGAGGGTTTCAAGTTGCTTATACATTGGAGCAAAATTAAATACGAAATATTTTTCTAAAATAATATTTTCTGTTTCATTACTTAAACTATGTTTTATGAAATGAATCTATACATAAACGAATAAATAAGTGAAGGAATAATAACCAAATTATAAACGGATAAAGAATTAAATGAATTTGTATGGGAGAAAAACGGAGCAATAATCATATTCATTTACTATATTATTAGTAAATGAATATGAAAATAAGTAAATGAATGAATAAACAAGGAAACTTTTAAATGGGAAAAAAGTATCCTGCTGTTTCTTTGAAGTGACGCTATAATATTTTGCACTAAAATACATGATTAAAAATCGAACTTAAGATTTCCACTGATTAGTTTTTGCTTAACGTGTGTAGCTTTTCATACTTGTTATTATTTTTTTCTGAGTTAACATCAATGTTGAGAGGGATTTTTGAGTTAATCAATGGTATTCGTTTTCAAATTTAAATTAAAAAACAATGTTTCTAAAAGAGCAGACTAAAATCGCATGCACTATACATCTATGGCGGTTAAAACCTCGAAATATTCATCTCTGCAACCTATGTGCCTCTTTTATCTCATTTAAATTAATTTTCACACCTTACTAAACTTTGTAACTTTAATACTAAACTAAAAAATCACAAAAGGAAAAAAAAAACTTTCAAACCAACAAAAGTTCATAAATGGAACATTTTTTTATCAGTCCATTAATTACTACTGCATTTGTTTAATTAAAACAAACATCTCAGTTTGTCATATCTCAGTAAAAATATATACATATACATATATAAAATTACATAACCTGATTGATTAGATAAAATGATAAAATGATTATTAATATTAAACGAATCACTTAATAACACTACAGGCTAACACTAAAAGTGACTTGCTTGAAAACTTCTAGATGACTATTTTAGTATTCCGTTCTTATCTACAATAAAAACTTTAGTTACAAGTATAGATTATAGCAGAGCATATAATGAGACTGACTTGAGGTTCATTACTATTAGATCACCCTAAGAAAGGTGTAAAAATTCGATTTAAAACCAAAACGAAAGATACAAATGAATAAATAAATAATTAAATAAATAAAAATAAAAATTAAAGCAAATAAATAAATAAGTAAATGCCTGGCCTATATATTTGCCTGCTTGGTAATGTTGATTGTACAAATATTGTGATACATTTTTTAACTTGATCCTTTCTAATCCAAATGTTATTTTTGTATGTCGCTTTTTTTATACAAATAAATATCAGAACGAGTTATTATAATTAAAACAATTAACATTTCTTCTTTTCGGGAGAACATCGCTATATTGTTTATAAATCCGTTATAGAAGTGAAAAAGCCGTTATTAAAAAACGAAAATGAACAGGTCTTATCTCGATCCTTTCAAACCACTCTATCGCTTCACCAATCCCTTTCAGACGTGGCTTCGGTATACCGGATATGAAATTTAAACAGCTGCTAATCATTTATTAATTGAATAAATAACTCGGTTCCTTTTTTCGTAGTTAACTCTTTACAGTTAGCTTAGTATTATATGTTCCAAGAATTTTTCATTTTGGGATTGACAACATTAAGAAATATGGATTGGGAGAATCTAACTGGCTCGTTTTCCCAACCACGGATGCTCGTTGCAAAAGCAAGGTTTTTTTTCTGATTTTTTAAAAAGTACATAATTTTTTATTAATCATTTCAAATACTTATATTATGTTTTATTATTGTTTAGAGAATATTTTACAATGAAGTTCGTTTGATGTGTCATCTTTTTTTTACCTGAAATATGTATTTCGATAATAAACGTCCGGATTATTGGACGTGCATAACTCTTTTAATTTTTCACCTATAAACTTGAAATGTTGTGTATAAGATACTCTTAACCATAGTACACTGTCTACTAAATAAAAACATTTTTGATTTAGCACTTCAAAATTCCATCTAAAATGGGTATACTACATGATTTAAAGTCCAATCAGTGTCCTTTATTTAAGCAAAAACCATGGCGTTAATCCATTTTTGAGGCTAATGTAAGCGGCTTCGGTTCGACGGAGCCACATTCAGGTGGAAGTCCGAGTTTTGCTCAAACATATAAGACATATAGCAGAATCCTTATATATTATTTCTGTAGCCTGTTTTTGGTTTCTACGCCAGATTTTCCTTAATTCTTGATCGATTTCTATGATATACACTTTATTTTAAAGCTTATGGTGCTGGCTACTGACGAAAAATAGACCCACGGTCTAAAAATTGTTTTTTTCAGCCGAAAAACCAGTTTTAAAGAACCAGAAAGAGGTTTTCGGTTAAACTTATAACTTTAACTTGCACTATGATCGACCGCGCTGAATAGCTTGATTGGCAGAGCGATCTCCTCGTAACCAGGAGAATAAGCGTTCGGGCCCACGTCCGGACAATCTGCATCAAAAAATTAGAGAAATATCGCGCATTGCATGAATACTTAATGAAGTGAATAACAAATATGATGGAATAGAATAAATGAGAAGGAAATGCTACTTGCTGTTGAAAACTTGATGCGGCTTTGTGCTGAATTGTACGTTTTTTTTTTTTTTTTTAAAGCTTTGGCTCTGGTAAGAAAATTAAAGCGTAATGTAAGCGAAAATATAAGTAACAGGTTTAAGATTTCAGACTATAATAGAATTGTTTTTTGTTCAGAATAAATAATAAATCGTATATTGAAATATATATTCTTCTAATGAGTTTTTGACTCTTTGTACAAATAAAAAAAATACTACCTCAATTTGAAGGGTAAAATATATATTTTTTCAACTTTTTGCAAAAAAAAAAAAAAAAAAAAGCTTATCACATTTTTACTACATTCGAAAAGCTACGCTTAAAATAGAGCATAGTTCAATTTATTTTGTATTTTAACCGTGCTGTTAAATGATGAACATGTGCTGCCATCTAAGTCATAACGGTTCAAGCTGCCTGCGGTAACGAATTGTAAAAATTTTCAAAAATAAAAACATTTCTCTTCAATATCTTATCTTATATATTGTTCCCTTCTCATTTTAAAACTTATCAGGCTGGCTAATGATGAAAAATAGACTTACGGTCGAAAAATCAAGTTTTCGAAAACGCCCCTTTGCTATTTGAAAACCTTGATGCAACCTGTAGTTCTTATGCATTTTTTTTTTGCAAAGTTCTAATGCAGTTTTCCAATTTTTTACGTCGCTTTCGGCAAAAAAAAAAAAAAAAAACTGTGTGTGTGTGTTCATATTTTAATAAAGCTTAAAAGCACTGGAATTAGTTGTTTGGTTAAATTGATAAGTTTTTTTCAGTAGAGCGTTCGGCTATAAACTATATGAACTTCGGGCAAGCTTGGGATCTTCGACATAATATCAAATTTATATTAGTATTACGCATTACACGTAGTCATAACATACACACGTAAAAAAATTAAATGAAGTGGGAATGCTACTTGGTGTTTCGACTCCGTTATGCAAGCTACAGTTATCATTAAGATAAGTTGACTGTTAATCGAAGGGTGTTATTCCTTTTTTTGAAGCTCTGACTGCATTCAGATCAATCAGCATAATATAAGCATAAAAAAAGTATTAGATTTACCTAAAGGAAGTCATTTTTGTACAGAAAAACATTTTCATTGTATGGTGAAATGTAGATGTTTCTAATAGCAGTGTTCAACCTTTTGTACAAATGAAAAAATACTACGCCAAATTAAAGCTACGAGTTTCACCCAGTAAACCTTTAATTTTTTATTCGCGCAAATACGATATAAAGCATTAAAATTATTATCAACTTCATTAGCACGAAATCATTTTCTACTCCTCTGCTTTCTGCTGGAAAAAAAATACATTTTGTCTACGTTCGAAAAATTACACTTAAAAAACGGACTCAGTTCAACTGGTTTTGGTTTTGAATTTTAAGTGTTCGATTTAAAAAGAAACATGTGCGGGCATTTAAGCCGTAACGGTTAAAGCAACCTTCCGTGTGAAATAGTTCAATATTCAAAGATAAAAACACTTATTTTCAATCTAATTTATTACTTCTCTAGAAGTCATTCTTTAATCAAATTCCATGCTTTGCGAAAAATTTTAAATCGTATCATGCTGGGTAATGACAAAACATAGAAGCATGATCTTATTTTTTTTTTTTTTGGCAAAAAGCTTTTTTGCTGTTTTTTACTACGCATTCCTTCAATGAATAGCTTTCGAAAAGGAAGACGCAATTGCTAGGTTTGTTGTGGTGTCGGGCTGTTAATCAGAATGGCGCCAATTCGAATCCGTGCCAATAAATATCTCTTTAATGTTTCTTTTTTTCCCGTCAGATGCTCACATGGGCAAGACTGTATTTACCACAACCTGTTTTTTCACATGCACAATTATTGCTTTTTCACGAGTCACTACTCAGCCACACTTTTAATGATATTTAAGTTTGCATCGAAAATATGTACGACCAACAGTTGAGCGATGATCAAATTATCACAACGTTGTATTTAACGAGGTTTTGTTACTGATGTCTTTAAATTACATGCCTTCTCTTCTGCGCTTACTTTTTTTCGGTTCTTCTTTATAATGTTCTTCCTTTGAAAATTTTAAAGAAAGAATAGCCTTATAAAGCGATTCGAAGCACAGTGCGGAGTTCCGCACGGGTCGACTAGTTCTGGTTTATTACAATACAAGGAAATTAGAAGAACACCCAAGGCAGTAGACGGCAATCAACCCGCGCCCCTTTCATTGCAAGCAGTTGCTGAGCTATACAATTGGCCACCGAGGCCCCATTCAAAACTTTTATAAAGCCTACGAAAGTGCTTTGTTGAACAAAAATATTGTTACAAATTCTATAAATAGTAATTATTTTTGTGATTAATTTGTCGTAATCTAGCTAAATTTGGCGTTTATTAAATTATCTTTCATCTAAAATTGTCTTAGTAACGTAACCTGTAAATAGTTTCATGTAATGAATATACAACCCCCTTACATTCGAATGAAGTATACGGTCCCTCATTTATGAATGATAAAATTTGTGAATGTAAAGAAATATGAAAGTTTAGAATGGCGTAGGATTTCTTGGAATATCTGAGAAGCTTTCTTTCGATGTCTATAAATAGCCGCGCCGCATGATAAAAAGTCAGTCTCGATTGAGAAGTTGTACTGAGAGTGTATTAGCTCTGTTTATTGCGAGGCATTTCGCTGTGTTGTTTCGCGTATTTGGATGTAAATACGTGTGTAACCGTTGAGTTTACGGTGTTGATTGATATTTGCTTAATTGCTGATGATTAATTTAGCAGTTGTTAACGATCTTTCCTGTACATAGTGTAAATAAATCTCCTGTGTTTTCTCAAGAACTGTGTCGTCATTTCAAGAAAGTTGGAAGTCGCCCCGGATCCGTAACAATACACATCCTCCGCATAAAAAAAGAGATTTCCTTTTAAACATAACATACGCTATCATAATATACACAATTATTCACATTTCTATTTAACTATTTATTCTATGTCCCGAATCTTTCAAATGAAAGACATCGATTATTAACTTTAACATAAAATTCAAAGGAAAATAAGAAAATGTAATTCGCCCAGTCATCCGCATGAAAATCAACAAGGGAAAAGGAGATGCATTTGACTTGAAGGATTTTTCCAAAGAAGAGGGATAAAGTTGCAGTTTATGATATGTTTGGAACAGAACTTAAACAGCATTCTGTTTGAAGATTTATGTATTTTATTTTTAGAATTCTGATGTTTTGATAAAATGTTTCAGTCAGTTTGTTTTCCAGGCTATTACAAACATCCTGAAGCTATGGTAGATATAAAATATGTGTGGTTAAATTGGTTATATGAAGTTGCATTTGTATAAATTTAGTAATATAAGTATGCTAGTCATTAATCCTACTTAAAGAGATACTAATGGTCATTCCATTATTTCGAACATAATGGTAATTCCATATCTCATATTCCATTTGGGAAAATTAATAATCATTTGTAGTCTTAACAATTAATTTTTGACATATACAAAAAATGCACATAGGAGGTAGTGAAGAAGCAAAGGGATGCAAGTGACGAAACTAAAAAAATTGGAGATAACCAGTACTAATGGTAGGTAAACTTCTCTTCTGTCTTGGGGCAAAAGATTGTACCCAGTACCTTGATAGGTGCTGTACAATCAGCTATAGTAGCCTTGATAAGTGCTGCTGTACAGCATGATTTAGAAAAACTTTTCAATGAAAGCCTACCAAGGACCTTATCTCTTTAAACGCGTTTTACTCGAAACTTGAAAATATCCACGTGCATCCCTTTGCTTCTTACTGCCGCATATGATGCCTGAAAAGCATGCTACTACACACTGTAAAAAAATTTCGAAACGTTGCTGGTTATTTCCGTGGAACATTTCGGGATTTCAGAGGTTTTCACCTATTTTCCAGCAAAATCAAGTATCTTTGCAGAAAAGTTTCCTGAATTGCTAAAAGATGCACGAAAGCAGACTTTGCACTGGTGCAAAAAATATTTTTTGATACCAGTTTAAAAATTGACTGAGCGTGTTAATTTAGTGCACTGGCTTTAGTTTGATTACGGTGCGTCCGGATTGACTAAGCTCCCAGTGGGAGCAAATAAGTCATTGGACAGCTGAAGCGTTGCGAGGCGGCAATTGCTGGCTTGGAACCAGCTTGCTTTTTTCGCGTAGCTTTCTTGGTAAATCGCGGGGGTTATAATCAAATACGTTAAACCTATTTAATTTATCTAAAATGTTCACGACTGACCTTAACAGCGGAGATTTCTAATTTTTCAGAAAGGTTACTGATTTTTATCGGAAAACGTTCCTGGTTTTTGTAAGATATGTTACTGGTTGAAATTGGGCACATCAGCTGCCTATTATTTTCCAGGAACGTTTCTGAATTGTTTTTACAGTGCAGAGCACATGAGCGATCATGGTACAGCGAAGTTTATAACTCGTTTACAGGTATTTGTGTACAAAGATGGTTCTTGTACTGTTCGTACTATTTTGATTCTGTGTAGTGTACTTTGCATTTTGAGTATTTTCTAGCTTTCTATGTAGTACAGTGCTCTTTTGAAGCGACTTAAAATAAAAAATAATAATTAAAAAAACAAAATGTCCAAAAGTTGAATTGATCTTCTACCTAATTCTTTAAATTAGTACAAATGCAAGTCATAATTTTAGTAAAGTTGAAGAAATCTCAGATCCGAAATACATTAAAATCTGTGTTTGGTCTTGCACTATATTGTAAATTCGGGTAAGAAATTCAATCATTGAGTAATATACGCATTCTAACTATAAGTTTATTTCTGTATTAAATTGCAAACTATAGGATTGTTCTAATGCAATAAAACGGTTGATAGAAAGAAAGAAGTGTAACATCTTTCTTTTGAAATATTAGAGTTCCATTTTAATCAAAAAACCTTTCTTCTCCATCCTGTAGATCAATACTTGAAATTGTTGACCCTAATTCTTTCAAAAAAAAAGTACGTATCTAACAAGGATTTTTTTAATCTACTGCAGAGTAAGGGGTTTTTTGCAATATAATTGCAATAAGTTAAGCTTTTAAAACTAAGTTTGATAGATAAATATTATTAAAAAACAAATATTTTTGTGAAAAGAAAACAAAATGATATCAAATGCACTTTGCAAAATTTTTAAAACTTAGTTATATTGCATTTCACTCTCCAGCAGGTCTCTAAGTGTGAAATAATTAATTTAACTCGTTTTAATCATCATGTGTCACCATAATAACATATGTATTTATTAATTTTTATTTCCTATTTATTTTTGATGAGTAATTTAGTGTTACCATTTACCTCATAAATTCTGTACACTTGGGTAAATGAAGACGGCTAAAATTTTTTTACTCTTTGCTTTTTTTTTGGTAATTTACACTTTTACTGTAGTTTGCTTACACTTGGTGCATGATTTAATTTGTTGTCTGATTTTCCGTTTCTAATGAATTCAGATTACATTTGACGGACTCAGAGGGTCACTTCCAAATTAAGAGTCATTGATTGATGATTATTGGTGTAGCACTTTATAAACTTCTAAACTGATTGTGTACTACATCAGCATCCAGGTTACGGACAAGCAAATGGGGTGTTTACATTTGCCCTATAATCTCTGACGTGACGGTAAACACGTTAAGGTAAAAGTAAACGTGACTTCATTGTGTAAACTCTCAGTAGTGAAGTCTTGGACACAATATACAACATTTTATCTCTCACTTCTCAAACAAAAGAAGGATTTAGAGTTGAGACATTCAAATTCTGTTTTTTTCAACCCCAACTAAACCTTAACTGTAAAAACAATTCAGAAACGTTCCTGGAAAGTAATCGACAGCTAATGTGCCAAATTTATGATATGAATTTATCTTGAAAAAAGCAAGAATGTTTCCCGTTAAAATTCAGCAACCTTCCTGAAATTATTCAGAGATATCCTTGTTTAAACCAGTCATGTGTCTCTGGAACCTTGAGAGAAACTAAGGTAGGTTTAGCATAACAGTTTGCAACCTTCCTGATTCATTACGAAAGCTCCGAAGTCAGTTTTATAACAATGGACAAAGCTAAAACAGAATTTCAAATAAGTACCAAACGTCTCATTTGCCTGTAAAGCTGCAAAATCCAGAGCTCGCTCTGATTGTTAGTTTAGGCAATCTGGACGGGCATCAATCGTTCAGAATCTGATACACTTAATAAATGCACTCAATTATTTTTTTTTAATTTGTAGTTAAAAATAGTTTTCACAACAGTGAGACATCAGCTTTTGTGCAACTTGCAAAAATTCAGAATCGTTTTGCCAAAAATACTTGATTTTCACAGGAAATTTATTAAATCCTGTGAAATTTTGAATTGTTCCACTGAAATAATCAGTGATGTTTCGAATTTTTTTACAGTGTATATTATTTCTACAATATTTTACGGAATATGTAGAAACTGAAAAAACGTTTTAGAAAAGTTCTTGGAAAATAATGGGCAGCAGATGTGCCCAGTTTTTCACAGTTATATATCTTGCGAAAACCAGGAACGTTTTCCGCGAAAATTTAGTAACCTTCCTCTCTTTTGCAAGTCTTGCATAGTTACGTTGGCCGCGATCTTATCCGCTCCCCTTTGGGAGCTTAATCAGCATGGATGGGCCGCAATTGAATTGAAGCCGATACACTTCATTATTACGCGCAGTTAATGTTTAAACTTTGAGCTATAAATGCATTTCAGAACTGTGAGAAGTCTGCATTCGTGCCACTTGTAGCAATTCAGGAGACTGTTTGGCAATGATACTTGATTTTTCCAGGAAGTGGCTAAAAGTCGTTGAGATCCCGAAAGGTAACACGGAAATACTCAGTAACGTTTCGGATTTTTTAGAGTGACTAATAGATTGAAATTCCGTTACAGGTAATACCAATAGAACAAAATATTTGTTTGAACGAATAAATGTTCACTCCTAATTTAATGTACATTTAATTGCTTGAATTGAATTATAACGAATTTCCCGTTGCTATGACCAAAATTAAAGCACGTTTTCAGTTCGTTGTAACAGGGTTTCACTGTTCTACTTTTCTTCATTTTCTGACAGAAACGACAAAAAAGTTTTTAAAAATATTTCATTTATTAATTTCGTACTAATTTCGTTAATAAAATAAATCGAAAAATCCTACCATTTTTTTAAGATATAAGAGTATCGATTTGAAAAGTAGAACTTTTATTGGACCTTCAAAAAATCCTTACAATGAAGAATACGTTCTTTTCACAAGCAAGCTCGTATTTGAAATTTATGGAAATTTTTTAGTATGCATCGGTATTAGCTAAATCATATTTCAGTCTCTTAAATCAAGGTACTTCTGCTTTATGCGTTCAAAAAATCTCCGAAATATTTCATTTTTTCTAGGAATGGTACCTTAGAACATGAGATAAGCTTGCATGATAGTAGTACGATAATCATCAATACGTTTTTATTTGCCATGATTTATTAAGTTAATAAAACTTTGCATGTCCAACATCGAAAACTTATAAGGATATAGTACTAGATATATCTTTATCTTTTATTTGAACTGATACAATACTGTTCACCATTTCTCTTTGTGGAAAAAAGACATGAATTTCCCACAGCTGTTCGATATTATAAACTTCAATTTCTATTTACATTTTTAAAGCTGTCAAATTAAGTATAAAAAATCTTTTTTTTTTTTTTTACAAGGCAGTACTAAAATATTTTAATTTAATTTAAGTTTGAAAAAGATGAAAATGTTTCTATATATTTTTTAATTTGCTGAAAAATAAAATTGCATTGAACAAAAGAGTTTCCATTTATCTCCCTTTTAAAATGAATTAACTTCTTACCTTTCAATAGCAAATACAGAAATTAAAAAAAAAATGCAAGTAGTTGAATAATTTGTACAGATAGATGATGATTGTTTATTGCACTTAATCAACTATAATTTTACTAAATTGTGTGTTTGTTCATTTCCAATTAAAAAGAGTGTGTTTGTAATTTCTGCGTGCTAACTTTTTTTTAGGTGAAAGCTGGCATCGGGGTTCTTTGGATTGGCAAAAAAGGCAGCTACCTAGTACCTGTTCGGTATCTTACTAGCACAAAGTTTGAGAAAAAAAAGGAGAAAATGTTACCAGACATGTCAAACATTTTGGTAAACAAGAGAATATTGCATTTTTTTAAAAAAATTGTTATTTACAGAAAATAAATGTCTAAGTTTCTGCAGGAAAAGGAGCTATAATTGTCTAGTTTTTAATGTTTATAATATCTTTTCAGTATTAACGAAAATATACCAATAAATCTAATTTTGTATCTTAACATGAAATATTAGAACCCACGACAATTAAATAGAACGAAATTCATCTGAAAGAAATAAAAATCTTTTCTTTATCATGCCACTCAAATGAATAAGTTGTCTTCAAATTCTTCTATCGCATAAGCGTATTGCAAAGTCATAAAATACCTCTTTAGAATTTCGATATTAAGCCAGTTAAGTGCCTTGCAGATGGTTTTCCATGCATACAGCTGCGGCACTAAAGATCAGTAAAGTCGAATTTACGGGAATATATTACGTTTTATGACCATGTTTTATTTCTAGCATTGTCTCTGAAATGGAAAGGGACTCAAAAACACGAAAATTGGTTATGATGAAATGACTATTTTGTCGATGGATACAGGAAGAATATCAACTGTTTTAAAAGTGGAGAACGTTTCATTTGAAATATTTTTCTCTAATACCACTCATTGAAGCTAAAGCGTGAAATTTTGGCAATTTATTTCCCAAAAAAGTAAAAATATTCCACTAAATATAGAACTCATTAGAATTTCAAAAAGGAATTTTACTATTTTTTATTCATCAATGAGAAATAGGAGGGTTGCAAATTACATTTGCAATGGGGAAATCCGCGTAACTTAGACGTAAATGTTCGTCCAATATTGGAAGAAAAAAAAAAAAGGTTCTTGAAAATAATGACGATTAATGTGCCTAATTTCTTCCAGTAGCATATATGGGAGAAAACTGGAACGTTTCCTGCTAAATGCCAATAACGACCCAGAAATTACCCTGGAATCTTCCTAAACAAATTCAGACATACTCCTAATAAAAGCCGGTACGTTTCTGGACCAAATGGGGAACTTTCCGTGAAAACTTTAGCTATAAAGGGTGTCCCAAAATTAACGCAAGATTTGAATTAGCCTCCATTTTTTGCCGTGAATTATTGGTAACCATGAAAAAAATACAATTTGACAGCTAGGAATTTGGGGTTAGTAAATATGAAATGTCATGCTACCATACAGCAAGTGAAACAATTCAATTACTGCATGACTCATTTCCTTGTTGTGTACTCTTTCGTTTCTGGGATAAGATTTGGCACCCTAGATCGTGTGAATTAACATCATTATATTTCTTCTTATGGGATTATTTGAAGTCAAAGGTCTATGTCAAAAAGTCCACAACCACCCGTGCATTACCGTGTTGTGATATCGAGCGATAATAACAGTAGCTGCTTTACCAGCCTCAACTTTCAATATTTTATGAAATAATTGCTTTGAAAAACGCGTTATGTTCTCGTATAACGTTCCATTTTTAATAACCCTTAACACTCAGCTGTCGAATTGTTCTTTTTCCAGGGTTGTCAACAATTTACTGGAAAATTCTTGGCAATTTCAAATTTTGCGTTATTTTTGGGACATCCTTTAGTAATAACTCGGAACCGATAGCTGAAAATAGTTTGTAACATTTAGGAATGGTCTTACATTAAAGTTACGCCGTGGCGACATTGCACTAGTTTGCAACATACACGTGTAGTTTGCATCTTTACTACCATTGTTCTCAGTGTATCCAAATTACTTTCAGCAACGGCTTGAAATTTGACATAACAATGAAAAATAGTATACGTAACAAAAGTGTCTCTAAATGTTAGATTTTATGCGTTATACATCAAAATATACAGATACATTTGCCTGCGAATTAAATAATCTGCAATATATTGTTCTCGCTCCATTAGTACTTAAATTTTTACAGCAGAAAAGAAATCGGGCTGCTTGAGGAGGTAACTTACTGCTTCAAGTCTGGTTGTCAGGAGATGGCACTTACCACACCTAATTTCAGAAGCGTAATTTTTTTCAAGATGCTATACGCAGAGGAAATCTGAAGAACGGATTAATGAAAGTAGGGTTGCAGTCAAGAAGGCTGAGCTTGTAATGATTAGTTCTCCGCCAGAAAAAGGTAGTTATTGCTGTAACGTAAATAATTTTAATTCGAAATAATCAGATAACAGAAATAAAAAAGGTTTTGGGTAAAAACTTCCCATGACAATAATCACTGGTAAACAAGGTTTCTGTCCTCAATAAGAAAGGGGTGATTTTTACATTTTAGAAGGTGTTGAAAAAGAATATGAGAATAAAAATATTCCATCGCTCTCATATTTTTGAAAAATCCAAGATCTTTAAAATCTTGGATTAATGAAATTTATTCAACACAAGTACAATATTTTTGCAATTTGATATTTTATATAAACAATTACAGAGCTTAAAGCTAATATAAAACAATATATATATATATTGTTAAAAAAGTTGTTGAATAAGAAAAAAATAAAAAGATTAAAGAAAAAATAATAATATTTGTAAAAAAAATTCTTAGATATCATACTTTCTTTAGCTGTAAATGCCTTAATTGCGGATACTCTCTTATATACTCAATCAAAAACTTATCTAATAAGATTCCAACAGCAAACCCGAGCATGTTAAGAGTGAACGCTGCCGTGTGCAGATAAAGGGAAGTAACTGCAGATTTTTCATTTTTCATTTTTTTGCATTTTTCCAACATCTTCCTGTTAGTATTGAATCCGACACACATTTCTCCAAATATCTCAAAAACTCATTTCTGCAGATACTGCCGTTGACCTGCACACGGCAGACCTGTCTTTGATACCTCGCTTCAATTGCAGAAATATCCTAGTGGAAGCGCTTCCTCCCATGCTCGTCGCTCACAGAAAATTTAAGTGAGAGGCCAAAAAAAAAAAAAAATCAATGATATTGAACATTCTAAAAAAAAATCAATGACATTGAACATCCTAATTTTCTGTAACTTTTAAACAAGTCTTTAGTTACTTTTTTCATATTTAGGACTTCTATTATTTCCTAAGAATTGTGTCAGAGCATTTAAGAATCAAGCAATGCTGTTTTTCTTAAATCACTTAAACTAGCTTCAAAGTTTTGGTCCTTCATAAGCTTTCTAATTTGTGGGTCAGTGAAAATACCTCCCTTGTGAGTGATAGGAACTGTTCCTGCAAATATTGAAATCCACGCATTTTTTTTATCCATTGCTTTAACGAAGTTCTTCATTAATCCCAACTTTATGTGTTAAGGTGGGAGAACATTTTTTCAAAATCAATTAGAGTAACGTTTTTGAATTTTTGTTTTCACGTGCAATATATTATTTCCGCTCTATCCATTTTTTTTTTTTTTTTGAAATAATGTTCTTGTTTTTCCCTGCTGTCCCACTTACACAGAAAATAGCAGTATTTTGTACAATCGAGTAGCAGACCAATGAGAATGGTAATTACTTTTAAAAGTTTACATAAGCTCCAATTATGATGTGAGTGGCCGATTTCATGAAGCAATATTTTCGTAAGATTCTTTCAAAACAAAAAAAAAAAAAAACGGTAGGAACCGATGGCAGGGCATTTCCGCGTACCGGAAGACAACTTCAACTACCGTGATTTTGTGTGAATACAAAATGATATGGAACGCCTAGCGCTATCTGCTCAAGGCTACTAACTTAAAACTTATCAAAATGAATTCGGTTTCCACTTTCTTTTTCTTGTTATACGTATACGCTATTGCTGTAATGAGTTAAAAAATATATCTGTGGATCAAATGCAGCTAATTGAAAAATGTAGTAAACTTATACTTACCGTATAAGCTTAAGATAGCCTACGTAATCCGAAACGTATAAATGAAATTCCTTGAAAATGGAGGGTGATAAAACATTTTTGCAAACATATTCTTTTTCAACTATAAGAAACACCCAAAGTACATTGAGGAACAGAAAATTCGTTAAAATTAGTTTTGCAGAGTAATTTACTCTGATAAACTGATTCAGTACATCTTATTATTATCCAAAATTATTCAATTTTAAATGAAGTTAAAACATGCTGACTACTGAACTCGAAAACAAAATAATTTTACAAAAAACCGACAAGATAATATGAATTTCACTATTGAAATAAGATTCTTTTTCTATAATGCCCACTTTAGCTCCTTACGTACCTTCTCTGTTATCTTGTAATAACTCCTTCACTATAATAAATGCGCTAAAAGAGTAATGTATACAATTAATAAGCATCTCTCAGACTAACTGTTGATGCTAGATTTAAGCAATTTGTTTTCATCCGTTACTCATCTACCTCTATCTAAATAATTAGCTATCCAGAAAGGGACATAATTCCTCCAACATAAATCTGCCGGTTCAGCGCGCAAACTCACGCCGTTAGTGACTTCGCTGATATGCATTGCTTTGGTCAGAATTAATTAGTTAATTTAAAGTAATTTTACTCCTTTGAGTTAACACTCAGCTTCGCTCCGTTGTATTGCAACGTGTTGATTTTAGATAACCGCAAAAGTTTTGTTTAATAATTAAAATGATGTGAAATATTTATCTAGATGCCTGTTCTGTACTGTCTTTGTATGACATTCAGTTTGTAAAATTCTTAGATTCATATGTATGGCTTCAAAGTGGAATCTACGAACTGATGGTGTAGCTTCAGAGTTCATTTTGTAGTTGAAATTTTTTTCAACTCTTTGTGTGAGAAATCAGCATGTCTGTCGGTGTATATTGATGTGTTGGTTTAAGATCATCGTAACACTTTTGCTCAAGATTTTAATTGATGCTAATTACATGGGACCAAGATTCAGATTCAATGTAGGTGTCAGGTGTTTATTATAGAGGGAGACGGATTGAATGCATCTCTACTCCCCGGGACTATCAAAATGGGTTCAGAACATTAGGGTGTTTTCATTCAAGAGTGTTCAAATTGAGAGAGTCCACTGTATTTTTTCTACACTATAAGGTATTAGTATGGCATTCAGTTTATCAAATTAAGCAGTTCTTGTATTGTAAAAAAACTAAAAAATCATTCATTACTTCCGAGATTTAAAGGGTTACACCAGTTTCCTGTAGGAATCAAAATATTTGCGAAAACAATTTCTGAATCGCAACTAGTTCCATGCATGACGATTTTAGACTGTGGTAAAATAAAAATAAAAGCATTTTTCGGTTCGGGGGGGGGGGGTATAAAATATATTTGACTTCTTAGTGTTTCTCCATCAGGTAAGTTACAACTCCTCCGGATCGACTAAGCCCAATTCATAAGCCAAATATATTAGTTTTGAAGTCGACTTTCAATAACTCGAAGTTTTATAGCTCGAAGGCTTCCTAGAAGAAGTTTTTATTCGCCCCAAAAATGACTTAGTGTTTTCAATGCAAAGTTGTCCCTTTTTCTCGAATGCACTTCTTTTAATTCGAAGTTTGTACGCTAGTTTCGTTTTCGGTTTATGAATTAAAATGTAGATAAAATAACAAAACGAAAAATTTTTCACATTCCCGCTTTAACACTTTGCTTTGCTTATCAGTTTTTATGAGGTGTATAATTTATTTGCAATAATGATCCTTAATGAGCACAGTGTTGCAAGAATGCATGACAAGTCTCTGACCAAGATACGTTTTGCCGTGACTGACAACCTAAGATTTTAACGCTGGCAAATTTTTAAAAGATAAAAAATTTGGCAAAAATTGGAAAAAGTAGTATTTACTTTCTAGATGACTTCAATTTGCGTGCTTTTTGGACAAAAATGAGTTTAAAAGCAATGCAATTTTAAAAGAAAAGAAAAGAAATTGTGCCTTTTACAGAAACAGTAGTTAAAACTGCCTTAAAAGCTGTGGTTTCATTAACAGCAATGATAACGAAACTAAAATGACTGACGAATGGGGATCATTTTTGAAATCTTTGATGATGTGGACTGGGCGGAAATGAAATATTACTTGGATATTAAGGAAAATGCAACCCTACCCTTGTACTACCAATAGACTGCAAACTGTTCATGGATAGTTTGCTTGTGCACATTCTGATAAAGACATTGACAAATAATCTTTACCATATCCAACTAATCCGGAAGAATATCATTTCGCAAATATTTTACTGCACAACATCGTAAACTCCGAACACGTGGATGAGTTGAATTGTGTTTAGGAATTTAATGATGTTTTAAAATGCTATAAAGTCCAATATAACTTCATTTTTCAGAGTAGTTTAGAAAATGTATTCCCTGTAAAAGTATTTTTATGTATTCGGTTTTTCTAATGTTGTCTAAACTTTAACTTAAAACTGTCCTTCTTAGTGATCTTCAGACAACACCTTAAAGAATAATTTTATTTTTTGTAAATTACTCGTACTCATATTATATTAAATTTACTTTATGGTTCCCGGACGGTTCTCAATTAGTTATTTTTGTGATTGGCAGATAGCGAATCAAATGACTCATTGTGACTTGAAAAGTGAAATATGTGATACTCAACTTACTGAGGAGAATTAATCTCTGAAAACTAAAGAATATCGTCTGTTTTCTACCATTAATATGGCCCCCAGCATTACTTTTTAGGTAATACTTATTTATATATTCTTTTTTGTCGAAGATGCACCACTTATTTTCTTACTACTTTTTAGAAAGCGTTATTTGTTAGCAGGAAGTTGAAGTAATAGTTCATAAAATTTGAATGAATTCAGTAGTGCGTTTTTCAAGTAAATGAAATCTGTGACTTTTCTTTTTTTTTCTCTTTAGCAAACATTATTTTCTTTCTTTTATTTTAAAGAATTTATTTACTTATTCTATTTTATTTCGTTATTTCTGTGTTGGAAGTTGCTCTATTCGTTCAAGTAGGGGAATGTGGGGCAAAGTGAAATAGCGGGGCAAAATGAAGTGGTAAATGACTTAATCTGCTTTTAACGCCACCTACTTGGTAATATTTTAACTACATAGCAGCACATGCAATCTATTCCAGTCAGTAAGAAAATACCACCGACATTTACTCATTTTGTAATATTTTGTTGCAAGTCAAAAATTATTTTTGTTATTATACAATGATAAAGTGCATTTTAAATAGTAATTAAGACCTCCTAATACTCCGTGAAATATTTGTTCAGTTAATATTATGCTTATTTGTGTTTTAAATATTTTCTACAATCAGTAAAGTACATGCGGGGCAAAGTGAAATATTTTGTTCTGTTTACACGCTCATTCATTTGCTAAATTAATTGCGTATTCATTTATTATTTTATTCATTTACATTCTTGCATTTAGTAGTTAAATGATTTATTCATTCATTCATTTTTTTTATTCATTTACTCTTTTACTTCGCCTTTTATTTCTCTTCTTATATAAATTAACTAATTTAATTTTCTTTTCATTGTTTCAGTATCTTTTTATTTACTCATTACACCTTTTATTTAATGATTCACTAGATCAAAAGTATTTTCTACAACTGAATAGAAAATATTTCATTGAAAAAAAATATGTTTCATTTTCCACTTTTTTTAGAAGGCTCAAATTTACTGTCAAAAATAAAAAATACTGTTTCAATGTAAGTTTTATTACAACATAGAATGTCCTTTCTTCATGTACTGTAATTTTCAAAATCAATTTCCAAATTTTTCATTTTGAAAAAGCTCAGTCATCTTAACTATTTCACTTTGCCCCACACTCCCCTACTATACAATTGGGTCAGAAGTTTGCAGTTGTGAGCATTTTAACTGCTCTTCCAAACATAATTTTCTAGAGTTTTTTTTTCCTTTTTTCTCTCTCTCTTCTTTTCTTGTTTTTTTCTTTTTTTTTGTCCTTTTTCTTTTTTATTTGCTTTCTTTCTGTTTTTTTTTCTCCCTCTCTATTTTCCCTCCCTTTGTTTGTTTCTTTTTTTTCATTTTCTTCCTCTCTTTTCTTTCTTCCTTTCTTTTTTTCTTTTTTTTGAGCAATCACGATTGCTTATTGTTCTCACTTGACAGTTTTGAATTCCTATGATTTTAAGTTCCCACCGTCTCCCTCTTCAGCACCACCGTCAGCCGGCCGCCTCATGGTGCTGCTCCTCTAGCGAAAACCGTCTCCAGTCTGCGCCACTTACTTGCCTACGTTTGCACATACACCTATACACACGCACACATACAGACACCTTTACATACACACACAAAAAACACATACACACAACTTCCCACACAAACACTCATACACTTAACTACCCACACACACATACCCCACATACACCTACACACACAAAGACATACACACATGCATACATACAGACACCTACACATACACACTCAGAAACACATACACACACACCTACAGATACACAACCACCTACAGAATTTGCCTACGCTTACACATACACCTATACACACGCACACATACAGACACCTTTACATACACACACAAAAAACACATACACACAACTTCCCACACAAACGCACATACACTTAAGTACGCACACACACATATCCCACATACACCTACACACACAAAGACATACACACATGCATACATACAGACACCTACACATACACACTCAGAAACACATACACACAACTACCTACATATACACGTAACACCCCCACGCATACACACAACTACCCACACACACATCCCCCCCCCCACACACAAACACACACGCCTACATACTCACAGACACTCGCGATTGCTAAAAACATAATTTGAATTCAAGATGTAAAAATTCAAATTATTATTATTATTTTTTTTTGTTTGTTTGTTTCTTTAGAAGATTTATGTTTTCATCTTGGTTGAGGAAAATTTGATTTGAATATGTCAGAAAACAAATCGAGATTTATTTATTTTTGAATATTATTCGAAAACTAGTTTGAAATTACATACTATATACCGCATAGGAGTAACTGAACGCGTTTGTCCATGATTGTGTAAGCATAATTGCGAATGGCATATT
Source organism: Uloborus diversus (assembly GCF_026930045.1). Lineage (NCBI taxonomy): Eukaryota > Metazoa > Arthropoda > Arachnida > Araneae > Uloboridae > Uloborus > Uloborus diversus. The sequence continues at coordinate 109,556,673 of NC_072738.1, read as the reverse complement.
GCCATTCAGAACCTCACATTTTGGTCATTAAGAGAGGAAATATCTTATCCTTTAACACAACTTCGTCTTGTCATTTGGTGGTTTAACTTGATGGATGAACTTCGAGCTAATTGTTCTCAGGCGAGAACTTAATGCTAGGAGGATCAAATGAATTCTTTGAAGATTTATCTTCCGGAAAGTCGTAAAACTGAGTTTACGAATGATAAAAAAGTTGCTAATGATGCTCCTATAATCAGCGCAGTTTACTTTTCGATGCATTAAAGCTCAAATTTTGTATTAGTTGTAATTTGAGAAACTCTGGTTTAATTTCCGTAAAAAGTTACCACTTTTTGAAATATTAGAAATGATAAACTATTTCTGCAACATATATTTAGAAATCTATATTACTTTATTGAAAATGAGCTCTAAATATGAGCTACTGTCTTGAAAAATGTATACTGTTCACTAACGTGGATGTACGATTTTCGTAATAGAAAAGTGATATTGTATAACGCTTTTACCATTTAATGCTTTTTAATTTATTATTTTTAATGGAAAGTATTTGCATTGTAACAAATTTTTTTAAGAAATAAGAATGTTATCTATAATAACTGTGACTCGAGTTATTTTAATAATAATAATAATAATAATAAAAATAATAATAATTATTATTATTATTATTATTATTATTATTATTATTTTGTTATCTGATGGGCAATTCCTAAGTTATCGTTTAAAAAGTCAAGACAAAGTAAATGGTTGTTCATGAAATTTTATTTTAAACTGTTCGTAGAAATTATGAATTCATATTTTTTAACAACAATTTTAGCAGAATAGCCAACTGAATATGTTTTTCGCAAAAAGAAAGCCAGTTAAAGGACAGCATTTTTTTTTTTTTCGTGAAAAGAAAATAAAGAAGGAAATGTTGAAAATAATTTCATTATAAATGTAATACAAAGAACTGTTGTAAGGAAAAAAAAGTAGTTAACTTAATGGAGAATCCTTACAAATTTTCATTTTGTCTTGAATTTCAATTTTTATTTTAATTTTCTCAAAGGAAACAATGAGAAGATTAAACGTTGTAAATGTCTCTAAATGTATTACTCGCCTATCATAATTTGGAATTTTTAATTACTCTCAAGAGAAAATATTTAATTGCACAAGGAAACATAGTGAAGGAATCTGAGAAATTTAAGTTATGAAGGAAGAGCAAAAAAGAGAGATAAAAGAAGCAAAATGACTTTTTCTGCATTTTTGCGCAAAAATCCTAATTAAAAGTAATTTTAAATTAAACATTTAGAATTGTTTCAATGGAACGTTAACTGTAAGTAAATAAAAAAAGTATTTTCTACGATAAAATAAAATTCACAGAGTGTGAAAAAAATACTTTTATATAAAAAGCAAATTAAAAACAGTCATGAAAATCTTGTATTTGACATGTGGGATTTCATTTTCATTGTGCTTTCACATTAATTCTAATGAAGGACTTGTGAAAATCGTTTCAAAATATAATAAAAAAGATTTTTTTAAATTTTTTTTGTTAGTTCATTAAAAGCGATACAAAAATCCGATTCTTGTGTTTGTATTTTTATCATTATATTTTTATTATTATATTTTATCTTGTGTTTATTTTAACTCATGTTTTATATTTGAGACATTCAGAATCAAAGGTATGTAAGTGGCAAAATTAAAAATTTGGAGATAACCACTACACATTGTAGGTGAACTTCTCCTCTGTCTTTGGGCAAGAGATGTTACTAGTAGCCCTGGTAGGTGCTGCTATACTGCATGATCAGACAGTAAGGTCAAGCAGAAATAAACGAATTTTTTTTTCGAGTTACGTGATAAAGCGCATTTTTCTATCCGCAAGGAAAAATACAATTCGAATGACTTGCTTAAGTAAAACACGCTTCTTAATGCGATGATTTTTTCTTCTTTTCTTTCAAAGAATTTTAATAAATGTCTCAAATACGCCAATTTAAATTATTTCACAGGCTCAAGCAGTCTCGGAGGGGGGAAAGTAAGGTGAGAAGCCGCAAAATTATACCCATCAGGACCTTCCAGGAAATGCGGTGCTGCACAAGCCTGCTGCAGGCGGGTCGACCGAGCCGCCGTAGGCGCTGAAGTCGATATTACGCAGCAGGCAGCGGCAAGAAAGCGACGAAGCTTTACACCGTAAAAAATTTCCGAAACGTTCCTGAGTATTTCCGTGCAACGTTTCGGGATTTCAATGGTTTTTACCCACGTCCCGGAAAAATCAAGTATCATTGTCAAAAAGGTTCCTGAATTGCTACACGTTTCCCGAAAACAAACTTTTCACTGTTTTAAAAAAATATTTTTAGCTCCCAGTTTAAAGGTTAACAGAGCGTATTTATAAAGTGTATCGGCATTACTTCAATTACGGCCTGTCCATGCTGGTTGAGCTCTTTAAAGCATTGGTTTCCTACACTGTAAAAATGATTCAGAAACGTTCCTTAAAAATAATGGGCAGCTGATGTGCCCAATTTCTGCCAGTAACATATCTTGCAAAAATCAGGAACGTTTTGCGCTAATATTCAGTAACCTTCCAATCTTCCTAAAATTATCTCGTATACCTCCTTAAAAATTCAAAAATCTTCCGGTTTAAAGCCAGTCCTGTCTCTGGAACTGTAGAGTAAACTTTGGAAGGTATAATATATAGTTGCTTGTATAGCAAACATAGCCAACGCTAAGCCAGAATTAAAAGCAGATATCGAGAATTTTACTTGCCTGCAACTCTTACAAAGCAGAGTAGTCCATATTTATTCCCTCCCTTTGGAAGCTTACTCAGCATGGCCGGACTGTAAGCAACCTGAAGCCGATTCACATTATAAATACGCAAAGTTAATCTTTAAACTGGGAGCTAAAAATATTTTTTACACCAGTGAGAAGTGTGCATTCGTGCAACTTGTAGCAATTCAGAAAACGTTTTGACAATGATACTTGATTTTTCCAGGATTTGAATAAAAACCATTGAAATCCCGACACGTTACACGGAAATACTCAGTAACGTTTCGGAATTTTTTTACAGTGTAGGAGCGAATCGCCGACCTTCGGCGTCGCTTATCGCCAAGAGGAAAACTTGATTCTTCTGCGCATGCACGCCCGAGCTAAATCGACGTCGTGAGTGGCTACGTCGGAATCACTTGACTCTGATTTCAGCGTCACGCCGAGTAGCGACGTCAAAGCTCGGTGTTTTCACTTCTAGGAAACCAGGGCTTTAGGGAGCGAATAAGTATGGACTACGTTGCTTTGTAAGAATTGCAAGCTAGTAAAATACTCGTTTTTTACTTGCAAATCTTGCTTAGCTTTGGCCATGTTTGCAATACTGCTTATGGAACCTCAGGAAGGAACCAAGCTGTTATAGTATACCTACCTAAGTTTACTCTAAAGTTAGAGACACGACTAGGTTCAAACGGAGAGATTTCTGAATTTTTCAGGAAGCTTCCGGGATGGTTTCAGGAAAGTTACTGAATTTCAACGAAAAACGTTCTTGGATTTTGCCAGGTATGTTACTGGCAGAAATTGGGCACATCAGCTGCCCATTATTTTCCAGGAACGTTTCTGAATCGTTTATACAGTGTAGAAGTACAGGTATTCCTCGTACAACACGGTTAATTCGTTCCGTGTAATATTGAAACCGTGTTATACGAGACTTTTTTTATAAATAGTTTCTTTTTTCTTATTTTTTAAACAAATAATCATGTACATATCATAAATCATGTCAACATGTTTCGTGTTATATCGAAACCGTGTTATACGAGACTTTGAAATAATATTAATTAAGGAATGAGTACCGTGTTATATCGAAACCGTATTATTAGTGCCTCCGTTATTGCCTACTAAAAATCGATTTTATCACGCAGCATAAATAATCTTAATCTTCACTTTTTAAGTGACAAATATTGTTACTGCATCTAGTACTGTGGCAGTGCAGCATTGTATTATTATTACATACTGCACGTAACAGTTTTTTTTTTTTAATGCAAGTAAAATTCAGTTCTTTATGCAAAAAAAGTACTGTTTAGTTTAGCAATGGTTTAAAACAGTATGCGGTGGTGTTTGCAAGTGCCAAAAATAATTTGGTATGTTTGTAAAAATGCGCATACATACCCTTCTTTGCATAGCGAAATTTTGATTTAAGTGAGGGGTCTTGGAACGCATACCTTATGTTCGTCGAGGCTCAACTGTATTAATTCTTTACTTTTTTGAGACCAAACTTTAAAGGTTTTTTTTTTCATTTCCCTGTTAGTGCCACATATTGGACTTTTTTCAGAAGTTATAACATAATTTTCGTATATCTTTTAAATTTTGAAGCTAACTTGAAAAAAAAAAAAAAAAAAAGCTTTTTAAGTGTAAAAATTTATTTTTACTTGAAACTTTTTTAGTTTTTTTTTTTTTTTTTGTTCACAACATACTTTCTCATTTAATGCATTTTGTCAATAATCTCATGGTAATAATTTATTGAAATAGAGCAGAATATTGCACACACTTACTTTTATTACATATATATTATAAGTTATGTAGATAACTTAGTGTATATTATTTCATAACAGAGGGTATCTCGTCTAAAATGGAGTTTTATGCGTTACATTTGATATGAAGCACTTAGTTCAATCTAAATAAAGCAGCCATCTGGAAAATGCATTTAATTCACTTCTCCTTCCCAGTACTTAATCACGATAGCAAAGATCTCCTCAGATACAGTTGCTGAGTGGGCGAGTTGTTTCACTTGAAATTAATTACTTAATTAAAAGCAATTTTCTTCCGTACTACCAAGCATTATCCAGCTAGTAAAATGTTAAGTTTAGTGATTTCAAGAACGTTTAATCTACATAATCCTGACCATGCATCACACTATGAGCTCATGCATCAAATGAGGTGCAACGAAATTCGTAAACAGGAGAAATGCTACGAGAACATAGATTGGGTATACAGTAGAGGATTTTTTTTAAATGCTTATGCCATGAAAAGGCGTAATATAACATAAATATATCAGAACTGTTGCCAAAATGAAAGGAATAAAATTGTAAAAGTTTTTAAAAAAAAATGTATGTAACAAGATCATCAATGAAAAGTATTGTATATGCATGTTTTTTTTTTCTAGGTAAAGATAGGTAAAACGATATTTTGAATTATACGGATAAAAACCCCACTAAAACAAGGTTTTGGAGATTTGTTTTAAAATCCACAAACACCTTTGTTATCATCGCAAGACTTTTGGGTTTCGGAGTATAATAATTACTAGAGGCAATATTTTCATAGAATAAAGTCATTTTATGTTCAAACAGTAGTACACAACATGAGCACAATATCATATATTAAGACATTGTATGCGTGAATGAGAACCAGTTAAGTTAAATAAAAACCTTATAGCATTAAAAGTAAAATATGAAATAAACAACGTCAAATACCACAAATTCTCAATTATATCAGAAACGTGTTTCACCTTTTTTAAAGC
>NC_072738.1:109456827-109551115 GCF_026930045.1 Uloborus diversus | reverse complement strand
ATCTAGTGCCTACAGAAGTTTTCGTTTCAGAAATATTATATGAGGGAGAGGGCCGAACTCACGATGGGCAGCTTGTTCGATTCTTGAGACTGATGCGCTGACAATCGTGCCCTGAGCCTTGTAATCTTACCGAAAACATCGCACGTAAAGGAGCAGAGAGAAACTGTGCATGCGCTGTATTCCGGTGTTGGCGAGGTGACGGCTTTTCCGTGTCGTGAAATGGATAATTTTTTCTCTCCCCCATATTTATACAGTGAAATACCGCTGCACCGAATTACAAAAGATTGCAAATTTTATTCGTTATCACGGGAATTTCGTTGTAATGGGATTCAAGCAATGTGTTGACAATTCTATCGATATTAAACATTTATTTCGCTATAACGGATTTTCCGTTGTATTGACATCCGAGGCTTTCCCTTTTTAACGTAGGGGTTCCCAAAGTGGGTGCTGCGGCACACTGGGATGCCGTTACGGATAGACGAGCGGGGTCAGAAAGTGTCATTGATATAATATATTTGTTTTAATTGAAACAAATAAGTGTAATAGTTACTCGTCTTGTACTTTAATTTAAAAATACAGTGAAACCTCCCTTAACGGACACTCCCGAATAACGGACACCTCTAATTAACGGACATTTTTGCAAGTCCCAGTCCCTCAATATAGGCCATTCCATGTAATTCACTCTGAATAACGGACACTCCGAATAACGGACAGTTATTTCACAAAAAATTTCCCTTGCGATCGTAGCACTTCCGTTTTTTTTTTTTTCTTTTCACAAAATATCTTAGTAACTGCTTGCCTTACAAAGCTTTTCATCCTCCACAACTGATATCCCCCCCCCCCTTCATTTCCTTATCACTGTTTCTTGGAATTAAAAGGGTGGTAATGGGCAGAAGCAGCGATTGGGGCTTTAAAGTTGGGGGCAGAAAAAAAAAAAGAACTAAAAGACATAGTACTTTTTGCGAGCAGCAAAAAATGAAAAAGAAAAAAAAAAGTCATAATTTTGTTACGACTAGTTTTGAGAGTATTGAAGCAGATAAGTGAAAACTGATGTCAGTCTAACAATTAACGTACGTTTTTCTTAAGATTTTAATGAATTTTGTACACAATAACTATTCAAAAGTTTAGATAAAAAGGGGGGAACTGGGTGTTTTTTCTAACTGGGGCTCTCGGGAGATGCAATTGAGCAGACCGGCGCCGGTAGTAGTCGGCTTTATGGCGCCGTGTTTTCGTTGGTTTGTTTAATTTTTAGATATGAAAAAGATTTGCTCATATTCAAGGTCATACTGCCAACTGTCAATAATGCAATAGTGATACTCCAGATAAAATAAATAAATTAACCATAAAAAGCAGAGAATTTTCGGGAGCACTGAAATACAGTAAAAAATTGAAAAACTTTTTCCTGAGCAAAGGGAACACTGCAGACTTGCTAAGGTAAATGATTTAAATATTTATATTGAGAAACAGGCTTGTAATGCAAAAAAGAGATGTCGAACTGTTTTAAGGGGTCTAAGGACCTTTAATCTTCAGGATTTTCGATTTTCTGGAAAAAATATATGTTATGCATAATTTTATTCTGAACAATTTGATACCTTATTTATTACCATACGCCGAAAACTTTTCGAGTTATTGTAAAAATGCGTAAACTTTCCCCGTAGAGATTTATGTTAACAGCAGCTGTTTAAACCTCTTTTTCTCAGGTGCCGATTTCTTCGGTTTTCTCGTTTTGCGCGCATGATATTTCAGAAAGTTTCTTATATATTTCCGTAAACCTTTTCATGCATGTTTGTCAGATACATCTTAACGATCTGAACCTAAATTTCAACTAAAAAAATTAAAGTTAATATTTAAAAATAAATATTTTTTACCCAAAGTTTTGGAAATTTTCGATACTAACTTACCAAATTTCAAAAAAATAAATAAATAATTAAAAAAAAATAAATACATTTAAGTTCAGGTCATAAATATGAACCAGATAAACATACATTAAAAGTTTTATGGACATATATAAGAAACTTTCTGAGATATCATGCGCGCAAAACAAGAAAACCGAAGAAACCGGCACCTGAGAAAAAGAGGCTTAAACAGCTACTGTTAACATAAATCTCTATGGGGAAAGTTTAGGCATTTTTACAATAACTCGAAAAGTTTTTAGCGTATAGTAATAAATAATGTATCAAATTGTTCAGAATTAAAATGTGCATAACATATATTTTTCCCAGAAAATCGAAAATTTTGAAGTTTAAAGGTCCTTAGACCCCTTAACTGATTACTTTAATTGATTAAATGCTTTTTAAGACAAGTGTGTGCTGTCAGTATACCTTGATTAAGAAAAAACAGATTAATTACTCTTGACGTAAAATGTAGTAAACCTTTCGCAATTGTTTCGACTGTGTTCTACAAAGAAAACAACAGCCCATTTTGAAAAAGGTAAATTAAGTAGTTCCTCCTTATAGCGGACACCTCCCAATAACGGACAAAACGTCTGGTCCCTTGACTGTCCGCTATTTGGAGGTTTCACTGTAATTCACAATGCCAATCCTTTACATAAATGACCTAAATGTGATCCCATAAAAATAGTTAACCCCGTTTCCACAAAATTTCAGATGCGTTTCGAAAAATCATAGAAATATAATTGTAATTATAACGATTAAATACATGTAAGTACGCATATACTGTTATATTTATATATATGTACGAATAACTATATAGATGTATTCATATATATGGATAGAGGGAAATAGATATTTCTTATATAGATTAATGATTAAGGTTTAGAGAGAAAAATGTAACTGTTTAAAAGGATGAAACGTTTGGGAACCTATATAAAGTGCATCGTTTCAAGTTGTGGTTGCCTTGAAGCACATGGATTTGCTGTAATTACTTTTCAAAACAACAGAGCCACATTGTTGACCGTAACTTCCAGAAATATTGTATACATAATACATTTTAATTTTCAAAATTAATAAAAAGAAGGAATTTCAGAAGTATGATTTATTTTACCTTTACATTAAAACAGGCACCCATTCAGTTACTAAATGTTCCAACTGTAAGTAAAAGTAAGGGAATGTGGGGCAAAGTGAAACAGTTAAGATTCTAATTTACCCTAAAAGTGCCGGCCAGATCAATTTGAAAACATAAATAAATAAATAAATAAAAACTAAAATTAAATGCCAATTTAACTTCAGAAACGTTTTAAGGTAAGGGAATTTTACTAAATAATTTTAGTACAACTTTTTGGTTCCTGAAATTTAAGTAAATTCTTATCTTCTTTTATTTTTTTAACATTAAAAGCAAAAAAGAAAAATCCCTTTTCATAACACTTGAAAAATCATTTATAACTTTTACATTTTATAGATGAAATTAATTTCATTTTTAAACGCATTCCGTGCCGCAACTTCTTGATCATAATATGTTTTACGTTAATGTGTTGCCTCCTGCTTATTTTAATACGTATCTCGAGTGACCATTGATCTGACCATCTGCAGGTGTGTGAGCTTTAAAAATTCCTGGAAAGTGTCATTCCCCCTTTAATCTGTACATCCTTCGTTTCCTAGGGTCAACGGGAAGAATTCTGGGAAGTGACAATAATTCTGGGAAGAAACAATAGAGCAACCTCAGGGAAAGAAAAGAACAGTTCCCTCCGAGTATACTAGGTGAACATTTTTTTGGAAGTTACAATCTTAGATCGTTTACACATACAAGTGGCAAGTGGGTGTGGTTGTTGACGCAGGAATCTTCACTGGGGAGAGTGAAGGGATTTTCATAGGGATGTGAATAGTCTTCGATTTTAATTTTTGACCTTCTGCCTGAAATGTTATGGCACATTTTTTTTCTGTCACCCGTAAGCGCATAGTTTACTGATTCATGGATACGTGTTCTTTTTTTTTCCACTTTCTACAGTAGGTTATTAAGTTATGCTAATTTAAAAAGGGCGTAGGATGAAAACGCCGAAATTCAAAGGACTGAATCACGTGGTACACGACGGTGATATTATTTGATTTTCCTCTGGGTAATTAAATCTTTACTCCTACTTCAGCGCATACCATAGTGACTGAATGTAATGTGTTGTCTCAATTGTCTAAGGTTAAGATATGGTTTGAAAATCGAAAACGTTTAACCGTGTAATGGTCACAAAATGTGTCATTTTGTGACGTGTAATGGTCACAAAATTCCATAGCTTTAACTCATAAATGAATACAGAAAATCAGGTACTCTATCTGACTGACATGTCATCAATAACTTAATTCCAAACCGTAAAGAACATTCGATCCCTTAAGAGCGCACACGGACATTAAAGAAAGACGTGTGAGCAAGTAGGAAAAATGGCGCACTTCCCACGTCATTTTCAGAGAGTCACGTGACTCCCCGTTTTAGCAGTCATTCGTAGTGTATTTAAATTAAAAACAAAAAGATGCGGTTATTGTCCATTATAACGAATGTAAAAGGTCTGTGTTGTGCTTCACTATTGTTTTTGAGGTTAAAATGATCTTATTTTTATTCCGTAATTAATGTGATTCTATGTCCCATTTCTTTCAAAACCATTTAACAGAAGTATTGCGATTTCTGTCCGTGCCATTAACTTTATTACTTCGGCAAGTAATGAGGGGTTAAAGTGTTGCAAACGCTTTGATGAAATTGGATGTCTGAAAAAATATCCCAGAAAATATTTTCTTCTCCTGGTTTCAAATGATTATTAAAAGGTTTCAAATAATAAAAAATGAAATAAATTAAATTCAATTTAAAAAAAAACAAAAAACAAAAAAACAAATTACGGAACTAAGGTTACTTTAATGGCATTTGATAGACTACTTTGGTTTTTGGATATTTTGTGCAAGATATAAACTTTGCCCACTTTTGAAAAAGGTGATTATTCTAATTTCATTGCATATTTCTTAATTAAAGGTACTATCGTGCTTCACATCATTCTTAATATTGATGAGTAGCCCACCAAGAGTAAAGAACAGATTTTGGAAAGATCATGTTTGAATCTGGATGAATATTTAGCAAGACTTGAAGACAAGTAAATATTATTACCTTCAAACTTCCTTTGAAAAACCAAATCGAAAAATTAGTGTCTCATTGCTATTATTTATTGTTTACTGATTGAATGAATATGTTAAACCGCTTTGCTCTTGTATTTCAAGTTTTTTTGAATCAGGGTAATTTTGTTGAGGCATTGTCCTCCTCAGTGACGTAGTTGGGGAGGAGAATTCAGGGGGACCACCCAAAATATGTTATTATTATTGTAAGAATGATGAAAATTCATTTCAGTTGGTTTCAATCCACCTTTTTTGAAAAATTGATGATTTTTTTTTATTCACAGGTTGCATTCGAAAGATAAACTGAACTTTTATTTGACAAGCAAAAATTCGGCTGCCATGGCATTAAGCCCATAAAATAGATTTTTTCCCAAATCTTTCTTTCCAACAACAGTGCTGACATATCTCAGCATTTAATGATGCCTGTGGTCACTTTGCCTTGATATGTTTCCTGCTGTAAAACCAATCTTAGCGCAGGATTTGCTATCAACAACTTCTCTAGGTACATCTACGTGAAAATAAGCTTAAAAGAAAAAAAAAGTTGGTGTTTATCAGTTAAAAAAAAGATAAATAAATAAAATAAAAAAAAAAAAAATGACTTCGACGCGAACAGTTCAAACTAAAGCGACTTTGACAAGAGTACTCAGATAGAAAAACTGCGCACCTGTCTTCAGCACTTTGTATTAGCGCATATGTTATGGGAAAGAGCCCAAACAGTACTTCATTGGAAAACAGTTATTTTTTGCAAAGTTATAAATTTTGAGCTATCCTAATTGAAAACATCTAATCGAAATGCATTCTTTTTGTTCCCGTCTGTGAAAGCAAGTATTTCACCATCTAATCTTAGTGGTAGCAGCCTTCCCTTGAAGAAATAAAAATAATATTTGTGTTGTGAACACAACGTGTCAGGTCTTTCCTTATTTTACTTTTTAAAGTATGCTAATACATTTGAATGCTTTTCACAATAGTTTCATTTAGGCGTTGAGAAAATTGTTTTTTTCATGAGATCAGTTTTCATGGAATGTGTCTTCATGTTCTCCCACATTAAGCTACCATTGTCGATCCAAAAGTAAGGTTCCCATCAATTTTACAAAAATGCAGCACTGTCTATTCTCATTGAAATTTACATCGTTGGAAAGAAAAAAAGTTTATCTATTTTTATACATAATCGTCACCTTTTCCTGTGCATTATTGTCGACGGTGCCCTAATTTCTGTATCAGTCACTGTAGTGTCACAAAATTCCACCGCTTGCCAACCTATTGAGGAAGCGTTTCACCCCTTCTTTGACTGAGTTATCGCTTCGAAAATATTGACCATCAAAAGTGTTCTTTAAACTTAGGAAACAAGTGGTAATCACTAGACTCCGACTTCAGACTGCAATCAGGAACGGAGTAGTTTGTTAACTATCATGTCCCACTCTAGCGGTGGAATTTTGTGACACTTGTTACAGAAGTTAAGGCGCCGTCGACAATAATGAACAGAAAAAGATAGCGATGATGTATAGAAATACAGAAACGTTTTTTTCTTTCCGAAGATGTAAATTTAAATGAGAATAGACAGTGCTATATACGTATTAGTAAAATTTATGGGATTCTTACTTTAGGATCGACCCTCGTAGTTCTTTATACAGGAACTTGTTAAGAAAAACGTCTCCATACTATTTTGCTTATTCTGATACGTGGGATGAGGGTTATGTGACCCCTAATTGGTGAGTGATTTTGCCTTTCATTTCATTTTTTTACATGCATAAAAAAATTTGAGATTTTGTTTTTCAAAAATGCATCCTGTCGCTCATGAGGACATTTGGGGCTCATACTATTACTCTTGAGAGATTTATTAGAGAAATACCAATATTAAACACATTATTAGTGTCAATTGAGTCGCCCACATTGATTTGTACCACTAACTTCTTTTACAACAGGTTATTTCGCTTGCTTCAAAATAGTGAATAACTAACATTAGTTTTGACCTCAGTTATATTTTTAATTAAAAACTTTAACTTTCTCTTGTTTTTAATTTTTCTTCCACGTTTTGTTTTTAAATTTTGCGTACACTTCACCGTTACATTATTGTTTCTTTATGAGACTTACCACGTAACTGGTACTAGGTGGTTATGGGTTGCTGAAACCATAAAATGAAGCTGTAAGCGGTACTCGTTCAGTACTATTTCTATACGTAACTAAAAAATTGATCATATTTTAAAAGCATTTTATGTTTTAATTGTTTTATAACATAATAAAACTTCTTTCCATCTAAAAACTTCAAAGTTTAAGAACTAAATTTACAATTGAATCCCTACAGAAAGCTAAATTTAAGGCTATTTTGCAACTATTTCACTACAGTAATATGATATTCGCAGTCTTGCTCACTAAAACACTGCAGAAACAAATAGTTTAAATGCATTTGTTATACGTTAAAACAAAGGACTTTCTAGTTAAGATTAACTTAATCCAACCTCAAAATAGCCTTCGAAAGTTACAGCTGTCTTCTAAGAATAAATGTCTTCCAAGAATTTCAGTATTGCCACCTATTTGTCAGAAAGCAAGATACAAGGAATTCAAATCGATTAAATGTTTTCGGTGAATAACGATATAGAAAGAAGGTGTCGAAGTTATTTTATTTCCACTTTAATTCTTCCGTTTTCTAAACTTTATAAATTTATCTTCTTCTAAAATAAATTTATAAGAATCTTATTTTTCTTCTTAATACAGTCAAACTTACTTATAAAGAGCCCTGAGTTAAAGAGAACCCGGATTTAGCGATGAAATCAGATATGTTTGGTTGTTACAATGTTAAGTCTATGGGAGCATACTCGTTTTTGACGAGCAGACCCCGCTTGAAGCGAGCATTATTTTTGTGATTCGTAAAATTTTTATTAACTTCCAATTCAGCTTATCCTTTTTTGGTAAATATTCTTGAAGAGTTCAAAGTCAAACAAAGTTTGATAACTCATAAATCATGAGAACAAGCGATGACAGCACTTTTTTAATTTATGACGTACATCAACATATAAAAATTATATATGTATGTATATATGTGTATTCCTTAAAAAAAAAAAAAAGACATAAGAAAGAGACATTCAGAGAGTTCAAAGCAAAATAACCAATTTATTTGGAACTAAATAGTGACTAAAAAGAAGAAAAAAGACAACAATGATAAACATTCATTTGTGATTTTTTCACGAACTCGTTTTTTAAAAGCACTCGTTATAACGAGCAAACATCGCGGTCCCTTTGCCCTCGCTATAAGCGAGTTCGACTGTACTCTTATTTCTAAATCATGATTCGACACCTAACTGCTACCTAAGTGAAAAGAACTAGCTGCACAAAAGTTTGGAGAAAACTGCACGACTGGAAAAAAAAATTCGCTCCGTCACTAAAGATGCAAACAAGGGAATCTGCCAGAACTAAGTAAGCCAACTTTCTCGTGTGCAAACATCGATTTTATCATATGTCATTAGTAGGCTGCGGTTAAAAATTGCGTGTAAGTGCTGAAACAATATGAGACTGAATAGTCACAACGATGTTGCGAGGTATTTAGCTACCATTAACCAGTTTTGCGAAATTTCAATCCTCGGGTAAGGAATAATTGAGAAAAAAATAGTTTTCGTGCAAAATAACTGGATATGGCATTATCGCTATTACACATATTTTCAAAATTGTTGTCTGGTTAGGAGAACATAACCAGATGGTGGAGTATCTGGTGAGTATGCCAGCTGAGGCACACCAACACAGTTTTTTGAGATTTTTGATACGTGAAATTGCATAATTATGCTTCAGAATGACACTTCTTTTGATGACAAGATATTTTGATCAAAATCACTTGACTTTTATCGATTTAAAATTGAAATTTTATGGATGGAAAAAGGCTGTTGATGACAACGCTGAATTAACCTAAAAAAAAAAAGTTTCGGCAAATTAATTTGTTTTAATATAAATTAGGATAATTGTAACATCGGAAAGTTCTGCTGAAAAAAATGAACAAAATTGAAAGCTGTGTAATAGGAATGAACTGAACTAAAATACCTAAACAATAGTCAATATTTTAGGTATAATAACTATCTAAAATATGGACTATGAGTATTAAACTTTCTTATACACTTGAGTAAAGTGTAACAGCAAAGAACTACAAACAAATATATCATTAAGTTTTAAATTTTATTAAAAGTATGAGGAACGTTTTTCCACTTTTTCCCTGGCTAACAGAACATTAAAAGTATATAACAAAAAATTTAGCTAAGTGAATCATAGATTAAGATATAAATGAAATCGATTGGCTTATATTATTTAATCGACTTCATGGTAAAGTGATCACTGAATGAACACTCAGTGAAGTATCACACTCAGTGAAGTATTTCTTTGAGCTTTTAGAAACATCGTTGGTTTAATCGAACGTTCACCACCATATGATTTCCATAAAAAATATTGCGGTACTTTATGGCCATAACATTTGCGAAAGACATTACTCATTTTTCCTTCCCTCCATTACATATGCCTTTCACGTGTTAGGGTTAATCTTTCATGTTAACGCCTTTTATCCTTCCTAAACCTTCTCCTCAAGTTCCCTCAAAGCTCGTTTACACTCCAGTAAGCTCATAAATATAAGTATCTAATTTTCTGAACGTCTTAAGAAACGAAGAAAGATGTTCTATCCCATAAATAATTTTAGCAAAATCCGACTGCCTGTAACGCAGAGAAATACGCTGAATGCAGTATGAACTATTTATCAAATAATAAAACGATCTGGAAAAAAAATATAGAAATAAATATGATGAAACAAGAAAGGTATGAGCTAACCAGTTTTATAAGTACACTGTTAAAAATGTAAAAAAAAATTACGGTAAATTTTACTGTAAACTGGAGTGTTTAGAGTGCAGAAAAAAATACAGAAAGTTGTACCGAAACAAAAATAAACGATTGCAGTGCCAGTTGACCCAACTCGTATGGTTGGCAGCAATGCCGGCTGCCAATCCAAAAGTCTCGGGATCGAATCCTCTGGCAGCACTTTGCGTTTTTTAACTTTCGTTTCTTCTACTACATAATTTTACAGTAAAGTAAGATTTTACGGTAAAAGTTACTGGCGACATGGATGCCAGTAACTTTACCGCGAAATTTCAGAATTATTTTAACAGTGTAGTTATCTTTAAAATAAATCTGGTGGTTCGCACTTTGTGGACAAGATTTTGGTTGTTATATTTTATCAAGAAATGCGGTAATGTTTGAGGAAATTCGCATTTTTTTGACAGCCAAGGTTCTTGACTATACACCGCATATAAACCTGCACACTGTGGAACACTGTGCTTCAGAAAATTGATCCCAATGTTTGATGTGCTCTATGACGTGTTCAAAATTTGCTTCGTCATCAAGAATTTCAAAAGCTTACGGAATGTGTAATAGTAACTAAACCTAGTATTTAATTTAAAATTTCTTAAATTTGACTTCTTTTTGCCTTTTTTCAAAACGCTGAAGCTCAAGTGGAATCTTAAGATATAAACATCATTTTTTAAGAACTGGTTTTGCTATATTTGAGATACCAAGCACCACCAGTTTTTGTTGTTAGATGCACTTATTAAAAATATCCATTTTTCGATTCACTTTAGTATTTAGTAGGCACAACGTAACAACCTTCCAACTACTTCTCTGCAAAATCTTTTGACTTAGCCTTATATGATCATCGTAGACAAATACCTAAACAGACAAATGCACAAACAATATTTATTTTATTTCAAAACACTAATTTGGTTCGACTGAAACAATAATATTAATTTTGATTTAATAAATCAATTCAAAGGATGTTTATATTCAAGCAATTAAAAACGAAAAGCTAATATTTCATTTCTTTAATTATTTTTGATTAACAGTAGTAAAATTTAATTCCATTATAGAAATATTTCAAGTACGAATTTACCCAAAAAAGGGGGTAGGGGAAAGAAACAAGGGAAAAAAAGACGAAGAATAACCGTTTTCAAATTAATTCTTTTTCAAATGAAAACCCATCCTAGACATATACTCGTATTTCCGCTTTAAGTATAAGAAGAAACATTGTCACTTAATCCAGTACTCCCTTGTATTTTATTATATTCTTAATACCTGATATAAAACTCAAAATATCCCTACTTTCTATTAAAGTAGTCACTTTTTCTATCATAAGACTTATTTATTGAAAGAACCTTAGATATATTGCAATTTATCAATCTTGATTTTTGCACTAATCCTCTTACTACTCATCCCAGACCCACGGAGGATTAAGCGAGCGATTTTCGATGTCTGCAAAGAATTTTTGGACTTTTTTAAGGCTACGAGAAGCTTATTGTGCTCTTAAATGTTAAAAGGTAATAAACTAAGAGTTTTTTTGTTAAAATATGCTTCAACTATAAAACTTCAAATTTCACAAATTAAAAATATTACAGAAGAAAAATATTTTTAATCTTCCCATTTTTGTCCCTAAACTACTTCTTTTGTGCGTTTAATCATTTTTTTCGATAGTAAGGGACGCAAGACGAAAAGTTAGGTCTCCATGAAATACTTAAAAATATTATTTAAGCTTTAAAAAAATAAAAAAATAACAAGTCAAAGAAAGTACATCAAACTATCGGAAAACGCCTAATTCTAACCAGCTTTTTAAGACTTGTATAGGTTAAAAGAAAAACAAAAACATTTATTTTTACAATATTAAAAATCACTATTTTAAAATTTAATTCATACCCAATCAAAAAAATCACAAATACATTAAAAAGAATATTTTAACTATAGTGGTTATATCTTCTGCGTAGACCAACACACTGTAAAAATATTCCGAAACGTTACTGAGTATTTTCGTGTAACGTTTCGGGATTTCAATGGCTCATATTCATTTCCTGGAAAAAATCAAATATCATTGTCAAAAAGTTTCCTGAATTGGTACAAGTTGCACGAATGCAGACTTATCACTGCCGTGAAAAATATTTTTGGCTCACAATTTAAGGATTTACTAAGCATATTTATAAAGTGTATCGGCATCAGTTCCTTTAGGGCCTGTCCATGCTGGTTAAGCTCCAAAAGGGAACGAAGAGTGTGGACTACGTTGCTCTGTAAGAAGTGAAAGCGAGTAAAATTATCGTTTCTTACTTGCAATTCTTGTGTAGCTTTGGCCATGTTTGCAATACTATGGAACTTTTTTTAATAACTCAGGAACGTGCCAAGCTATTATGTTATATCTACCTAAGTTTACTCTAACGTTTAAACGGGAAGATTTCTGAATTTTTTAAAAAGCTTCCTGAATTATTTCAGGAAAATTACTGAAAATTAGTGGAAAACGTTCCTGGTTTTTGCGAGGTATGTTACTGGCAGAAATTGGGCACATGAGCTGCCCCTTATTTTCCAGGAATGTTTCTGAATCGTTTTTACAGTGCAAATATACCAATAAATTCCCTTCAGCTGTAATTAATCTCCTGTACTTTCAGAGCTTATTCAAATTACGTATCGTGGTCATTTGAAATTTTATGAAGTTCAACTTAAATTAAAGAATACATTATTTATGACAAATAAATATCATCATAATCTTGAAATGTAAACCACACTGTAAAAACGATTCAGAAACGTTCCTGGAAAATACTAGGCAGCTGACGTGCCCAATTTCTGCCAGTAACACATCTCTCAAAATCCAGGAACGTTTTCCGCTAAAATTCAGTACCCTTCTTGAAAAATCCAGAAATCTTCCCTATATAAGCCAATGAGTCTCTGGAACTTCAGCGTAATCTTAGATAAAAAGTACATAACTGCTTGGCACCTTTCTGACTTATCAAGAGAGTTCCATAAGCAGCATTGCAAACACGGCCAAAGCTAAGATTGCAAACACGGCCAAAGCTAAGCAAGAAGTGCAATTCATTATCAATCATCTCAATTCAGTGCAATTCTTGCATAGCTACGTAGTCCATACTTATTCGCTCCCTTTGGGAGTTTAATCAGCATGGACTAGCTGTAATCGAACGGAAGCCGATACACCTTATGAATTCTCGCAGTTAATCTATAAACTGGGAGCTGAAAATATTTTTTACAACAGACAGAAGTGAATTCTGGCAACTTGTAGCAAGTCAGGAAACGTTTTGACAATGATACTTGATATTTTCAAGAAGTGGATAAAAACTATTGAAATCCCGAAACGTTACATGAAAATAAACAGTAACGTTTCGAACATTTTTTATAGTACACTGAATATTAAGGAAACAAATTAATCTTTACACCACTCTCAACAGACCAATTTCTTTTAGCAAAAAAAAAAAAAAAACTGGAGATTATCTACAACAGTTAAAAGCAGATTTTAAGTTTTGACGAAGTGATCAGAAAAATAAGCGGTGCACTACAAAAAGTGATAAACGAATAATTTTGTTTAAATAAGAAATATATATGAAATAAAACAACGGTTATTATTTGAATCACCAGGTGATATCGTATTGGGAGGATTGGGCATGCTCTGTAAAAAATTCCGAAACGTTACTTTTTTCGCTGAACTTAGCGGGATTTCTCGGGATTTCAACTATTTCCCCGAAAAATCAAGTATCTTTGCCAACATTTTTTTTCCCAATTACTTCAAGTTGCACGAATACAGACACCTCACTTGTGAGAAAAAATTTTTTAACTACCAGTTTAAAGATTAACTGGGTGTATTTATTATGTGTATCGGCTCGGGTTGACAAAGATTCCAACGCGAGCGAATAAATCTCTAGATAGCTGCAGCATTGCAAGCAAAGGATAGGTTTGGTTCTTGCTTGCGATTCTGTCTTACAGCTTTGACCATGGTTGCTTTGGATCTTTCTTAGTAACTTGGCATGATCTAATAATTGCATTAAACGTACTGAATTTCCGTTGAAGGCTCTAAACTGGCTTTAAACCGGTGAGATCTCTATATTCTTCGAAGATTCAAGGCTAATTTCAGGACGGTTACTGGGTTTTTCAAGATATGTTTCTAACAGAAATTGGGCACATCTCAGAAGCCCATTTATTTCCAGGAACGTTCCAGGAATCGTTTTTGCAGTGTATATCCGGAAGTAACAGCTCGAAACCAATTAAAAATTAACCTATGCTTGTGTAGACGGGAAAAATGAAAGAGCTAGATCTCGTCTATGGCGCGCAAAGGCAAATCTCAGGACATGAAAAAATAATGGTCAGTCTACTATGTCATTTGATCGGGTTCTGTGAAAGAAATTCTGAAGATGGCCTTGGCGTATTGTAGCCTGTAATTCAGTTGCAGAAGAAGTAGACATACCTTCAAAAATTATACAAAACAATAAGGGTATATCTTCGATTAACTATTATTAACGATTTTGAAATATCTTCGAATCGAAATAGGAAAACAAACGGTAACTGGAGCTCAAAATGTGAATTATATAATTAAGTATATTTAAATGATTTTAAAAAAATTACTAATAAAACCTTCCGAGAACGTCAAAAAAAAAAAATCCCGAAATGTAATATTCAATTATTATTTAAGATATCTGCAGAATCTGTCAAGCTTGTGTTTGTAAAAGATGATTAAAGAACTTCATAGTGCAAAAATTTACAAATTAAGAAATGATACAAGTTTCGGAGTTTTAAATAAGCTTTTTTTTTCCAATGCAAGAGATGTGAGCTTAAGGATGAAAAGATCTGTAACGAAACCTTTTGTCTTTTAATTCATACTTTTACATCTCAGCTGTTCTTTGTCCTCTCAAAATACATGTCTGCACTTAATTTGCCGTTTTTATCTTATAATGATGTTTAATTATAGTTTAAATTCCAACAAAAACGTGCAAATGTTTTGTCCACAGTAATGTCCTACATTTTAAGAGTATTTCTATAGAAATAAATACATTTAGTGATATCGGTAATTGTTTTTTGGGCGCTGTACTATTATCTTCACTGTTGTTTTCTAAGAGGTAGACAGACACCCATTTTATAATCTCAAAATCAGATTTTCAGCTTTTTCAAAAATATATATTTAATTATATATTTTTACCTTATTATCGGTACTTAAAAAAATTATTGAACCATTTTGAGCCATGTGATGCCGGTTTCTTTCCTTTTCTGTGTTTTTTTTTGGAAAGCGAGCTAAAAAAATAGTTTACAGAGAAAGAACATCCGTCTAAATCCACCAGGGGAAACAATAAGTAGTTTAAAGCATAGAAATGAAGACTCAAACAAGCAAAGAGAAAATAAGAAACCAAAATCAAAGGAGCTAACAATGACACTAACGGTGTTAAGAAAAGTGGATTTTTCACAGGAACACGGTAAACCACAGATAAAAAGAAGATTAATTCCAATTAAACTGAAAAAATAACAAAGCAATCACTTTGGTGGAGGGAAAAACCGATATTGACAACAAGAGACTGTGTCAACAACTGTAACCGTACAAAGTAGATAAAAGAGTAGAAGAAAGAAAACTAAAAAATGCAAAGGAAAAAATTTTGTTTTACAGAATTGAAACTTACAAAAACTTTAAATTTCTGTAAAAATAATTTAAATCTGATTTTGAGTTTTTGATCAATGATTTTTTTTCAATCAATACTTGAAACGTCAAGGTTATAGCTTAAAATTGTATTGTAAAAACATGCATATATAGTCTTAAATTGGCATTTTTTAATTGCGGCAAAAATCATTATTGAAAAACAGCTAAGAAATATAACAAGTTACAGAAATTATGTGTGTTCACATGACCTTCTGCACTGCATTATACTTTCTGTCATTAATACAATATATTTTTAGAACTTTGAAGATATTTAAATAGGTTTAGATATTGACAAGTTTGTGAAAACGTGATACTTACTGAAAACTTACTAAACAAAGGAACCACGATAAACTTTATGTAATCTTTACTAATAATGAAGCTGAAAGTCTCTCTGTCTGGATGTCCGGAGGATGTCTGGATGACTGTAGGGTGTTTGGATCTCTGTGACGCGCATAGCGCCTGGACCGTTTGGTCGATTTTCATGAAATTTGGCACAAAGTTAGTTTGTAGCATGGGGGTTTGCACTTTTAAACGATTTTTTGAAAATTCGATGTGATTATTTTTCTATTCTAATTTTAAGAACAAAATTATCATAAGATGGACGAGTAAATTACGAAATTATCATAACGTGGAACCGTAACATGGGCACAAGCCAATTGGCGAGATACGAAATTATCATAACGTGAAACCGTATCATGGGTACAAGCCAGTTGGCGAGAAATTCACCATACATTATATGTAAATATACAGACGAACCAAAAGACCTTTTAATTTTGCAATTACGGGCGAAGTCGTGCGGGTACCAGTAGTAATAATATAAACACGTATGATTAAAAAAAAACTTCAGTTAAGGAAACAAACACTTGTTTGAATGGGGAATCATTGATAGCGGAAAGTGAAAAGAGTGTGAGATTTGATCTTTAAAATTAAGAAAACTTCCCAACATTACTTCATTTAACTTCACTCCCAGACAACTTTAGAAAAGTGATAGGAAGATGTATTAAAGCAGTTGAAGAAATTGATTGCAAATTTTCCAGATATTCGAACCCTACACTGTAAAAACGATTCAGAAACGTTCTTGGAAAATAATGGGCAGCTGATGTGCCTAATCACTGCCAGTAACATATCTTGAAAAAACCAGGAACGTTTTCCGCTAAAATTCTGTAACTTTCCTAAAATTATCCTGGAAGCCCAATGAAAAATTCAGAAATCTTCCCGATTAAAGCCAGTCCAGTCTCTGGGACTTTAGAGACAACTTATGTAGGTATAATATAAAAGCTTAGAACCTTCAGGCCTTATCAAGGAACTTCCAACAGCAGCATTGCAAACATGGCCAAAGCTAAGCGAGAATTGCAAGGAAGTATCTCGAATTTTGCTAACTTGCAATTCCTATAAAACTACGCAATCCATGGACTTATTCGCTCCCTTTCGGAGCCTCCTCAGTGTGGACGAACAGTAGTCGAACTAAAGTCGATGCACTTTATAAATACGTTCAGTTAATCTTTAAACTGGGAGCTGAATTTGTTTTTCACAACCGTGAGGAGTCTGCATTTGAGCAACTTGCAGAATTCGGGATTTTTTTTTTTTTTTTTTTTTTTTTTTTTTTGACCATGGCACTTGAATTTTCCAGAATGTGGATAGAAAATATTGAAATCCCGAAACGTTACACGAAAATACTAAGTAACATTGCGGATTTTTTTACAGTGTAGTTTGTCGTTCAGCAATTGAAAAACAAATTTAAAAAGAAAAATTACACATTGTATTCATTAAAAACTGCCTTCTGTATCTTTCTTATGTCTATATGGATCATATTTATCATCAAAACTACTGAATAAATTTCGCCGTCTTTATTGTTTTTCAAATTTTAGTTATAACTGCTACACTGTAAAAGAATTCCGAAACATTACTGAGTATTTCCACGTAACGTCTTGGGATTTCAATAGTTTTTATCAACTTCCTGAAAAAATCAAGTATCATTGTCAAAAAGTTTCCTGAATTGCTACAAGTTGCACAAATGCACGATGCACATTTCTTACTGGTGCAAAAAATATTTTTAACTCCCAGTTTAAAGATTAGGCAGCAGTTTTCTTACTGCCCGTCCGTGGTGATTAAGCTCCGAAAGGGAGCGACTAAGTATGAGCTACGCTGCTTCGTAAGAGTTGCAGGCGAGTAAAATTCTCGATATCTGCTTGTGCAATTCTGGCTTAGCCTTGGCCATGTTTGCAATACTACTTATGGAACTTTCTTAATAAATCAGGAATATAGGCCAAGCAGTCATATTATACCTTCCAAAGTTTACTCTACGGTTCCAGAGACACGACTGGCTTCAAACGGGAAGATTTCTGAATTTTTAAGGAGGATTCCGAGAACATTTCAGGAATGTTACTGAATATTAGCAGAAAACGTTTCTGGTTTTTGTAAGATATATTACTGGCAGAAATTAGGCACATCAGCTGCCCATTATTTTCTAGGAACGTGTTGAATCGTTTTTACAATGTACCAGATAGGTGCGATTGACTGTTTCTGCAAGGTCTGAATTTATGTATACAAATCGACAATATATTAATGACAGCGTAAAAGATCTCAATTTAAGTTCAAAACAAAAATTGCCCTTATCGAACATTTCTGCTGGAAATAAGTAAGCAAAATTAAGAGAGAAAATCAGGGCCAGTTGGGAGTAGTTATGGCCACTCTTGCCTTTTTTGAGTTTGAACTTCTTCTATATTTCCTATATAAAAAAAAAGAAAAAAACTTATCTGTTTTAGCACTTTTGGGAGCAATTTGTCTGTACGTTTAGTCTAAAAATAATGATCTTAGGTCTAAAATAAGGACTTTAATTCGTTCTTTCGACTAATAACAATATTTTAAAAGTGCGGTACGTTTTTATCGCCAAAATCGTGAAAAACTGCTACTTTGTGGTTTTAAAGTTATACATTTATTTATAAAATTCCTTTTATGATGAGAACAAGCTTAGCAAGATTTTGGGATTATTTAAAATGCATACATGCCTTATTCTACTTCCAACTAGATGATAGTTAATTTTAACTCGTTCAGACGATGACAATAATCCACCCACTTTGAACCGGTTGCCGCAAAAAAAAAAAAAAAAAAAAAAAAAAAAAAAAAAAAAAAAAAAAATAACAAAGCTGTTATTTTCTCTAGTTTGAGAAAATAACAGCTGATTCATATCTTTTACGATTTTGAGCAATTTCAAGAAGAAAAAAAAAACATTTTCTGACTCTGCAGTCAGTTGTTTGTTACCTAAATTTTGCGGGACAGAACTTTTTCTGGAAATCCTGAGCTAAAACAGAACTTTGCTGCGAAAAAGTTGCAAACCTATTCACCTGGTAATTTTCAGAAAATTAAAAAGTAACAAGAAGAATAATAATAAAACGTCCGCATACTTTTGCATGGCAGTGTTACTTTGATTGTAGTTCTGAAAATAAATAAAAATATATAAAGCAAGACTAAAGCATTAATTTAATAGATATGAGGTATAAAATAAAAGCGACGCTTTGAAAAAAATACTATTTTGTTAACCTAATTCATTTTGTAGCAAATATTCAATATAAATTTCCTTTCAGGGTATTGTATTTTCAAGAACAATATTGTTTTAAATACATGGGGTCAACTCAACCGGAAAAAAGGCGAATGTGCTAAAAAATGTTCCCACTTAAGTTAACGGTTTACTATAAGTGGTAAAGTAAATCAAATTTTCTGCATCATAAACAGCGGAAATAAAAGCGAAAGACGGCATTAATAGCAATAAATCAAGCTTCGAAGAAAACTTTATAGAAAATATCAATTTCTCACTGGTAGTTACTTAACTTGGAACTAGTAAGTAATGTATTTAAGTTAACTTAAATGTGCTGTTCCACATAAGTTATGCTAATGGTATTTCTTCCATTTATACTTTTACTTAAAACTTAAAACTAAGTATATATAACTATGATGAAGACCGCTATGGTTTTCAATTACATATTTTTAAGGATGAAATCGGAGATGGCAAGAGGAAAAAGGCATTCGTAATATTTTGATTTGTAACATTTTCAATGTTGGTTATTTTGTAGGTATTTATTAAAGCTAGCTGATCCGTTTCAAAGTAATAGTTCACACATAAACGTAAAAATTAACACATTCACGAGGTAGAAACTTACTGAACTTAAAGCTCGCGAACCATATGGAGTTATTATACTGCATAATATTTCACAGTTATGTATGCTTCTTGGGTGTATGACGTTATAAGAAATCATAATCTTATTTAACATTTATTAATTACTTCACTTTGTTAGGCAACTAAAAAGTCAGCTAATCCTTACGCAAGAGTTGTTATCGGATTGAAAACAAACCAAATAAACCATATGAGATATCAACACGAACTTGAGCTCTTATGTGTAAACCATCGCTATAAGTTTAAAAGAAAAGATCTAGCAAAATGTTAAATTTAAATACTTATGTTTTTTAAAAAATAGATAAACGTTTCTCACAGCAACATTACTTTTACCGTTATTACTCCTCTTAAGACGGCAACACAGGGCTACCTTTAAAAAATAAAGCAGGACAAATCAAAAAATTAATTTGTCCTGCTGATTCTTAAAAAATCCAAGTTTTGAAGTTAATTTGTTTTTACCAGCAAACAAGTTTTTTCAGTGTGTACAAAAAAGTGTGTACAGCGTGTTAAGAAACAAGTGTTTCTTAATTTTTTATAGAAAGTTAACAATTATTTATTATGAAGAAAATTATGGTGTAACCAAAATAAATAAATGAATAAATAAAACACCTTTGAGAAATAACATATTAAAAGTTATTTTGAAATAGTTGGAGTTCAGCGTTGGTAGTGGTAAGTATTATTACTTTTAGATAATCAGGAAACTGAAAATAGAGGACCCATAAAAGCATCCAATACTCTAACATTAAGATTTTTTTTCCATGAGAGGAGGGAAAATAAACAATTTCTTACTGCTTCTTTTATAGTACTAATCATTAAACTAGCACATTTCAAATTAACCCAAATTTACACCGTCAAACAGGGGCTCGAACCCTGGACAGAGTTACTTTTATTCTAATAGTTTATAATGTTTTTTTTTTTTTTTTTTGTAGTTTTCTGATATTAGTCATAGGTCTACTGGGTAAAAAGTGTTATTTTCGTTTGTTTTCATTTATGCTAACGGTCGAAAAAGATAGTATTTTGCAAATTATGTGCTAAAGTGAGCTATACGGGTCTGGATTTTAACAATGGAAACAGAAATGTGTAGTTTAACTGAAATAATTGATCCAGTTTTTTTATTTATTTTTTTAGATCGTTTTTTTTTTTTCATTTTTTAATTTCAATAGTAGGTAAAATAATAACTTTTGTTGATTTTTAGCAGTACTGTTTTAAGTACCAAGTTTGTAAATAGACTTGAAAACAAATTTGAGCTGTAATTCTGATTTTCAACATGTAATATACGATTTCGGAGTCGTCAAAAATTACTCTCGTCCTACTATACTTAATCTGAAAAAATAACAGAAATACAAGACCATTTGATCACGTGAAATATATTTTTAAATGATCAATAATTAACCAGGTGCAAGATAAAACAAACATGACAAACTTTGAAGAATCAATAAATATGAACTTAAACTCGAGCATTTTAAAATTGACAGCAAGAACAGTTTGTTATTGAAATAAAACCCTAGTTTATCGGTAAAAGGATCAATAAATCAGCATTTTATGTTAAGTCCGAATTCTATCGAGTTTTAGAGACAATACAGCGTCATAAAACTTAATATAATCCAATAAATTTGACTTTTCTGGTTTTCAATGAGTCATTGTTGGCGAAGAAAGCGTGTTGTATGATACTCAAATTGCCCAATTTCGATTTTCCACAGACCTATTTTATAGCATGATATAGCAAACGAGTAACGCAGGATGTGGTGCTTTAGATTTGATCATAAATTTGCTAGGAGTCATTGCGATTAACAGAAAAATCATAAATTGCGATCAGATATATTGGTTCAGATAAAAGAAAATTTGTAGTGATTTATGTTTGTCGGTAATATTTTTTTATTAACTTCGTAAGTAAAAAGTTTTATTTAATTTCTCGTATTTCTTTGTAAACAGATACATAGTTCAATAATAATGCAGTAAATAAACTACAATTTTGTAAACGTCGAGAAAAATTACAATATCATGCAGAAAATAACGATGTATAGATCATTTCGGCCTTAATACATTTCACGGTTCTCTTTTTCCTTTTGTTTATATAAGGCTAAAAATTATATACTCAATAACATTAGAGGAGATATTGTGTCAATGCGCTTTATTGTGGATGTTTTAAATGTTTTTGAATTGCATTTCGGTTTTACTAATTTAAAATGATCGATGTTTGATTCGTATTGGCAATACAAGTTTCAAAAAATCAAAAGGTTTTCTTTTGTTGTCAAAGAAATTCGAGGGAAGTTATCAAGTAAGTAAAATAAGAAATTAAAAAAAGCATATAAGCCATTCGGGTAAAGCGGGTAAGCTTAGATAATTGAGAATTTGGTTCATTTACCAATAAAATATGAAGTTATAAATGATTAAAATAATTGACTAGCATTAAAATAATAAAAAAGTTATACTTATCCAATTTAAATTGAAAATCTAATTCAGCACATATGTTTATAAAACATAAAGAAATAACTGATTAAATTAACTAATTTCCATCATAAAAAATAACTTTAAAAAGTTATACTTATCCTATTGATATAGAAAACCTAAGTCAGCACATGTGTCAAGAAATTATAAATATGTGATTAAATCTTATACCCTCTTTGCCCGAGGTACGCTTTTTAATTCAATAATTATAACCTTAAATTTAAAAAAAGAAACAAATGAAATGACTATTGTAGTTTGTAGGAGGATGGTGTCAGAAATGCATGGTCCGATCCAAAAGTAATGAGCCTTGGTTTAAAAATACAGATTCATTGAGCTGATCAGTACAACTACCTAATAGTCTTAAAAATAGGCACCTCCTGCAACAATGTACTTCTGTAGGCGGCTTTTCTATGACTCAAAGGCATCCTTGAAGTCCTGTTCCATATATCTGCAAGAGCTGCCTTGACATGCGCGTGGATGTCCTCGATGGAGTCCAAACGTTTCCTTTTCAGAGCTGATTTTAGTAGTGGAAGCAAGAAAGAATCAGGAGGCCATAAGCCCGGACTGTAGGAAGGCTAGGGCACCACGGGAGAGTTGACTCGGGCCTTCTTCAGTCAGAACTATCGGCAGAAGTTTCGCGCAGACTTTCCGCATGTGCAACTTCTCCGTAACAAAGCGTTACACCATTGTTTCCGATAAGTCCAGGGCTTTTGCTACTTGGTAGAGACTCAAACACCAGTCTGTGCTCAAAAATTCACACTCATTGCAGATTCACGTCAGTACAGTTTCTACTTGCGAATAGGACAGACACTCAGTCCCAAATGCCTGTTGAAGCATTTAGAACGTTTGGGAAGGAAACCGAAAGCAAAATTTGATCCCTTTGTTTTGCTCTGACGAACTTTCCATATCGCCGTGTCACGCACCACCGTATAGTTGGTGCGTTAAAGCTGATGGTACCGCTCCGAAAGCTGGGAAGTAACAGACCTGCGTTGTGCTGTAAAGCCAGCAACCCCCCAACACTGTCGCTGTCAAGCAGAGCGAGCTGCAGGGCGTCCATGCGTCAGTATAACGTTAGGCTCATTACTTTTGGATCGGACAATGTACCTAATATTATCGATGTTTAAATAAAATAAACAGGTCTACGATTAATTACAAGTTACATACCTTCAGTTTTTTTAGATATGTCTCATTTTTCTTATTTTAAGCCTGGTTGCGTCATGCCGCTTCACTGCTGCTTCGCTGTGACTGATTGAAACTTGGGGGTGTTCGGGTAAACACGACATACTCATTCATCACAGCTTGCACACCATGCGGCGGCATACAAATGCCTTCCCTCTTCGGGCGACCTACCGGCTTTGGGCCAACCGCCCCTATTTACCTCCCCCCCCCCCACTCTTGCCTCACAGAAGTTATAGTGAACACAAGCTAATTATACGCAATTATGCACTATATATACCACTAGAGGGTAATCATCATCAACATTGTATATGTTTTCAACGCAAAAAGTTTTTTTTTTTTTTGCTTTACTGGCATGAAAATAACAGCAAATAGAAATCTAAATGACGTGGAATAAGATAAACGCATCACAGGAAAATAAAGAAATAATTCCAAGTTTTAGCGTTCTAGTATTAATCAAGAAGTTCCATACAAATCTAAATGAGCCTATTTACCCGTATACCAACATCGATTTTCTAGCATCTAATCAATAGTCTCGTAAGTAGCTAAGACTTCAAATTATACCTTTAAAACATGCCTTTTTAGCTTTTAAAACTGATTTCAAACAACAAAAGATGCTGCTAATATGTAAAAAAATGTTGTTGCGTGCGGAATCTTATTTTCGCTAAAGCTTCACGTGGTATTGCTAAGAAATACCACTACTAATAGTTGTAGGAAAATGTGAGGCGAAATGGAAAACGTGACACAGTAAAATGTGACAACAATCAAGCAATGATTTAATTATTTTCATAAACAAATATTTGATTGCAGTCGAACAACAAATTGCTGGAAAGATAAAAATCTGTAATTGTACAAGTTTATTTTCAAATTTGCTACCCATATTACAATATTTTACGCTTTGTTTGGATTATAAATTTTAATACAATATGTCAAGTGCAAGCGCGGCAAAAAGAATTTAGCCAAAGTAAAATAATCTACTTATATCACTCTTTTCATTTACTTATTCTTCATTTACTTATTTACTTTTTTTATCACTCTTTAACTTCGTTCTCATTTATTGCTTCACTTATTATTTCTTTATTTTTTTCACTTAAACTCATTTAATAACTCACTTTTTTGTCATATTTATGCACTATTTTATTTCCCATTTATTGTTTTCTGGTGTTTTTTTTTTTAATTCATGTTATATTTAAGAATAAAAAACGCATTTGTATTTACAAGTTCACCTTAACTATTACATATTTCCAAAACGGAAGTCAAGTTTATTCGAAATAAAAAGAGCTGCAGAGCGTCAAAGAAAAATTTATGGTTCATTTTAAATCATCAAAATGGTATGTGTTATCAGCCTAAGAAAGAACACTTTTATTACGGTTTGAGAACAGGCTTTGTGCTTGTTAAATTTGGTTTCCGTCTGCGGAACAATGCCATAAATAAAACAAGGTCGTAAAACTTAATATCTTTCCGTAAGTTCAATTTTTCTCATCTGAAGAGCCACTGCTTTATGCAGGGAAAACCATTTACAAGACACTTAACTAATTTGTTATTAAAACCCTATGGGTTTATTTTAAAGCTTTGCAATATGTTCACATAAAATTCTAAAACATCATGGATATTTTAGTGACGTAAAATTACAATATTTATTTATTTATTTTAAAATTTGGCGGATTTACATTCCACGACGTTATAAAGAGTTATTGATGAAAAAAAAAAATAAGATAGTGAAGATAAATCTGATTTTTTTTAAAGAACAATTAAGAAATTCCTTTCAAATTTACATTAAAAGAAGGAAGAACAATATATTTCATTTTAAATCGTGCACTGAAATATTATTTTTTTATTTTTGGAAATAAATTTATACTTTCAAAAAATAAATAAATAAATAAATAAATAAAAGGGAGGAGGGGGGGTTGAAGTTGCTTAGACATTGAAGAAAAATTAAAAACGAAACATTTTTCTAAAATAATATTTTCTGTTTCAATATTTAAACTATGTTTTATGAAATGAATCTATTAATAAAGAAATAAATGAATAAAGGAATAAAAACCAAATTATAAATGGATAAAGAATTAAATGAATTTTTATGGGAAAAAACGGCGCAATAATCATATTCGTTTACTATATTATTAGTAAATGAATATGAAAATAAATAAATGAATGAATAAATAAGGACACTTTTAAATGATAAACTAATATCCTGCTTTGTTTTTGAGTGACGATATAATATTTTGCACTAAAATACATGATAAAAAATCTAACTTTAGATTTCCATTGATTAGTTTTTGATTAACCGTGTTTTGCTTTTCTTACTTTTGAATATTTTTTCTCAGTTAACATCAATGCAGAGAGGGTTTTTTGAGTTAATCAATGGTATTCATTTTCAAATTTAAATAATTAATAATGTTTCTAAAAGGGCAGACTAAAACCGCATGCATGATCTACCGCGGTCTATCTATGTATCTACGGCGGTTAAAACCACGAACTAATCAACTCTACAGCCTATGTGTCCCATTGATCTCCTTTAAATTAATTTTCACTCCTTACTAAGCATTTTAACTTTAATACTAAATTAAAAAATCACGAAAAAAAATCCTTTCAAACCAACAAAAGCTCATAAATGGAAAGTTTTTTATTATTCCATTAATTACTACTGCATTTGTTTAATTTAAACAAACATCTATAGTTGTCATATCTCAGTAAAAATATATACATATACATATATAAAATTACATATAACCTAATTAATTACATAAAATGATTATTAATATTAAACGAATCACTTAATAACACTACAGGCTAAAAGTGACTTGCTTGAAAATTTCTGAATGACTATTTTAGTATTCCGTTCTTACCTGCAATAAAAACTTTAGTTACAAGTATAGATTATAGCAGAGCATGTCATGAGACTGACTTGAGGTTCATTACTATTAGATCACCCTAAGCAAGGTGTAAAAATTTGATTTAAAACCAAAACGAAAGACACAAATGAATAAATAAATAATTAAATAAATATAAATAAAACTAAAAGTAAATAAATAAATAAGTAAATGCCTGGCCATAATATATTTGCCTGCTTGATAATGTTGACTGTACAAATATTGTGTTACATTTTTTTTTATCTTGATCCTTTCTAATCCAAATGTTATTTATGTATGTCGCTTTTTTTACAATTTAGACAAATAAAATATCAGGACGAGTTATTATAATTAAAACAATCAACATTTCTTCTTTTCGGGAGAACATCGCTATATTGTTTATAAATCCATTATAAAAGCGAAAAAGCCGTTATTAAAATACGAAAATAAACAGGTCTTATCTCGATCCTTTCAAACCACTCTATCACTTCACCAATCCCTTTCAAACGTGGCTTCGGTATACCGGACATGAACTTTAAACAGCTGCTAATCATTTATTAATTGAATAAATAACTCGTTTTTTTTCGTAGTTAACTCTCTACAGTTAGCTTAGTATTATCTGTGCAAGAATTTTTTATTTTGGGATTGACAACATTAAGAAATATGGATTGGGAGAATGGAACTGCCTCGTTTTCCCAACCACGGATTCTCGTCGCAAAAGCGAAGTTTTTTTTCTGATTTTTTAAAAAGTATATAATTTTTTATTAATCATTTCAAATACTTATATTATGTTTTATTATTGTTTAGAGAATATTTTACAATGAAGTTCGTTTGATGTTTCATCGTTTTTTTTTTACCTGAAATATGTATTTCGATAATATACGTCCGGATTATTGGACGTGCATAACTCTTTTAATTTTTCACCTATAAACTTGAAATGTTGTCTATAAGAGATTCTTTACCATACTATACTGTCTACTAAATAAAAACATTTTTGATTTAGTACTTCAAAATTCCATCTAAAAGGGGTATACTACATGATTTCAAGTCCAATCAGTGTTCTTTATTTAAGCGTAAGCCATGGCGTTAATCCATTTTTGAGACTAATGTAAGCGGCTTCCGTTTGACTGAGCCACATTTAGGTGGAAGTCCGGGTTTTGCTCAAACACATAAGACAGATAGCAGAATTCTGGTTTATTACAATACAAGGAAATTAGAAGAACACCCAAGGCAGTAGACGGCAATCAACCCGCGCCTCTTTCATTGCAAGCAGTTGCTGAGCTATACAATTGACCACCGAGGCCCCATTCAAAACTTTTATAAAGCATACGAAAGTGCTTTGTTGAACAAAAATATTGTTACAAATTCTGTAAATAGCAATTATTTTTGTGAGTAAATTGTCGTAATATAGCTAAATTTGGCGTTTATTAAATTATCTTTCATCTAAAATTGTCTTAGTAACGTAACCTGTAAATAGTTTCATGTAATGAATATACAATTCCCTTTATTTTCGAATGAAGAATACGGTCCCCTCATTTGTGAATGATAAAATTTGTGAATGGAAAAAAATATGTAAGTTTAGAATGGCGTAGGATTTTCTGGAATATCTGAGAAGCTTTCTTTCGATGTCTATAAATAGCCGTGCCGCATGATAAAAAGTCAGTCTCGATTGAGAAGTTGTATTGAGAGTGTATTAGCTCTGTTAATTGCGAGGCATTTCGCTGTGTTGTTTCGCGTATTTGGATGTAAATACGTGTGTAACCGTTGAGTTTACGGTGTTGATTGATATTTGCTTAATTGCTGATGATTAATTTAGCAGTTGTTAACGATCTTTCCTGTACATAGTGTAAATAAATCTCCTGTGTTTTCTCAAGAACTGTGCCGTCATTTCAAGAAAGTTGGAAGTCGCACCGGATCCGTAACAATATACATCAATAGATTAAAAAAGAGATTTCCTTTTAAACATAACATACGCTAACATAATATACACAAATATTCACATTTCTATTTATCAATTTATTCTTTGTCCCGAATCTTTCAAATGAAATACATCGATTATTATCTTTATACATAAAATTTAAAGGAAAATAAGAAAATGTAATTCGCCCAGTCATCCGCATGAAAATCAACAAGAGAAAAGGAGATGCATTTGACTTGAAGGATTTTTCCAAAGAAGAGGGATAAAGTTGCAGTGCATGATATGTTTGGAACAGAACTTGAACAGCATTCTGTTTGAAGATTTATGTATTTTATTTTTAGAATTCTGATGTTTTGATAAAATGTGTCAGTCAGTTTGTTTTCCAGGCTATTACAAACATCCTGAAGCTATGGTAGATATAAAATATGTGTGGTTAAATTGGTTATATGAAGTGGCATTTGTATAAATTTAGTAATATAAGTATGTTTATCAATAATCCATCCTACTTAAAGAGATACTAATGGTCATTCCATTATTTCGAACATAATGGTCATTCCATATCTCATATTCCATTTGGGAAAATTAATAATCAGTTGTAGTCTTAACAATTAATTTTTGACATATACAAAAAATGCACATAGGAGGTAGTAAAGAAGCAAAGGGATGCAAGTGGTGAAACTAAGAAAATTGGAGATAACCATAATGGTAGGTAAACTTCTCTTCTGTCTTAGGGCAAAAGATTGTACTAGTAACCTTGGTAAGTGCTGCTGTACAGCATGATTTAGAAAAACTTTTCAATGAAAGCCTACCAACACTGAAAAAAATTTCCGAAACTTTACTGGTTATTTCCGTGGAACGTTTCGGGATTTCAGAGGTTTTGACCTATTTACACGTAAAATCCAATATCTTCGCCGAAACGTTTCCTGAATTGCTAAAAGTTGCACGAATGCAGACTTTCCACTGATGTGAAAACTATTTTTTTGCTACCAGTTTAAATATTGACTGAGAGCGTTTATTAAGAGTATTTGCTTTAACTGGAGTACGGCCTGTCCGGATTGACAAAGATCCCAAAGGGAACAAAATAATCACTGGACAGTTGCAGTTTTGCGAAGCAGGAATTGCAGGCAAGGACTGTGCTTGGTTCTTGCTTGCAATTTTCGCATGCTTTGACTATGGTTGCTCTAATGCTTCTGGAGTTTTCTTGGTAAATCAGGAATGCTCTAGTCAATAACATTAAACCTACATAATTTTTCTAGAAGGTTCCCGAGAAATGATTTGCATTACCAGGGGCGATTTTCTAATAATTCAGAAAGTTTTAAGGATAATCTCAGAAAGGTTACTGGACTTTTATCAGAAAACGTTCCTGGTATTTGCTAGATATGTTACTGGCTGAAATTGGGCACATCAGCTGCCTGTTATTTTCCAGGAACGTTTCTGAATCGTTTTTACAGTGAAGGACCTTATCTTTAAACGCGTTTTACTCGAAACTTGAAAATATCCACTTGTATCCCTTTGCTTCTCACTGCCTCATATGATGCCTGAAAAGCATGCTACTTCAGAGCACATGAGCGATCATGGTACAGCTAAGTTTATAACTCGTTTACAGGTATTTGTGTACAAAGATGGTTCTTGTACTGTTCGTACTATTTCGATTATGTGTAGTGTACTTTGCATTTTGAGTATTTTCTGGCTTTCTATGTAGTACAGTGTTCTTTTGAAGCGACTTAAATAAAAAATAATAATTAAAAAAACAAAATGTCCAAAACTTGAATTGATCTTCTAGCTAATTCTTTAAATTAGTAAAAATGCAAGTCATAATTTTAATAAAGTTGTAGAAATCTCAGATCCGAAATATATTAAAATATGTGTTTGGTCTTGCACTATATTGTAAATTCGGGTAAGAAATTCGATCATTGAGTAATATACGCATTCTAACTATAAGTTTATTTCTGTATAAAATTGCAAACTATAGGATTGTTCTAATGCAATAAACCGGTTGTTAGAAATAAAGAAGTGTAACATCTTTGCATTTAAATATTAGAGTTCCATTTTAATCAAAAAACCTTTCTTTCCCATCCTGTAGATCAATACTTGAAATTGTTGACCCTAATTCTTTCAAAAAAAAGTACGACTCTAACAAGGATTTTTTTAATCTACTGCAGAGCTCAGGGCATTTTTGCAATATAATTGCAATACGTTAAACTTTTAAAACTAAGTTTGATAGATAAATATTAATAAAAGACAAATATTTTTGTGAAAAGAAAACAAAATGATATCAAATGCACTTTGCAAAATTTTTTAAAGCTTAGTTACATTGCATTTAACTCTCCAGCAGGTCTCTAAGTGTGAAATGATTAATTTAACTCGTTTTAATCCTCATGTGTCACTATAATAACATATGTCTTTATTAATTTTAATTTGAACACTAGATTATTTTTGAAGAGAGTAATTTAGTGTTACCATTTACCTCATAAATTCTGTACTCTTGGGTAAATGAAGACGACTAAAATTTTTTACTCTTTGCTTTTTTTTTTTGGGGTAAATTACACTTTTACTGTAGTTTGCTTACACTTGGTGCATGATTTAATTTGTTGTCTGATTTTCCGTCTCTAATTAATTCAGATTACATTTGACGGACTCAGACGGTCACTTCCAAATTAAGAGTCATTGATTGATGATTATTGGTGTAGCACTTCTTAAACTTCTAAACTGATTGCGTACTACATCAACATCAAGGTTACGGACAAGCATATGGGGTGTTTACATTTACCCTATAATCTCTGATGTGAAGGTAAACACGTTAAGGTAAAAGTAAACGTGACTTCATTGTGTAGACTCTCAGATAGTGAAGTCCTGGACACAATATACAACATTTTATCTCTCAATTCATCCAAAAGAAAAGGAAGGATCTAGTTGAGACATTCTTATTCTGTTTTTTTAACCCCAACTAAACCTTAACTGTAAAAACAGTTCAGAAACGTTCCTGGAAAGTAATCGGCAGCTAATGTGCCAAATTTATGACATGAACTTATCTTGAAAAAAGCAAGAACGTTTACCGTTAAAATTCAGAAACCTTCCTGAAATTATTCAGAAATATCGTGGTTTAAACCAGTCAAGTGTCTCTGGAACCTTGAGAGAAACGAAGGTAGTTTTAGCATAGCGGTCTGCAACCTTCCTGATTCATTACGAAAGCTCCGAAGTCAGTTTTATAACAATGGACAAAGCTAAAACAGAATTTCAAATAAGTATCAAACGTCTCATTTGCCTGTAAAGCTGCAAAATCCAGAGCTCGCTCTGATTGTTAGTTTAGGCAATCTGAACGAGCATCAATCGTTCAGAATCTGATACACTTAATAAATGAACTCAATTATTTTTTTTTTAATTTGTAGTTAAAAATAGTTTTCACAACAGTGAGACATCAGCATTTGTGCAACTTGCAACAATTCAGAATAGTTTTGCCAAAAATACTTGATTTTCACAGGAAATTTATTAAATCCTGTTAAATTTTGAGTTGTTCCACTGAAATAATCAGTGATGTTTCGAATTTTTTTACAGTGTATATTATTTCTACAATATTTTACGGAATATGTAGAAACTGAAAAAACGTTTTAGAAAAGTTCTTGGAAAATAATGGGCAGCAGATGTGCCCAGTTTTTCACAGTTATATATCTTGCGAAAACCAGGAACGTTTTCCGCGAAAATTTAGTAACCTTCCTCTCTTTTGCAAGTCTTGCATAGTTACGTTGGCCGCGATCTTATCCGCTCCCCTTTGGGAGCTTAATCAGCATGGATGGGCCGCAATTGAATTGAAGCCGATACACTTCATTATTACGCGCAGTTAATGTTTAAAATGTGAGCTATAAATGTATTTCAGAACTGTGAGAAGTCTGCATTCGTGCCACTTGTAGCAATTCAGGAGGCTTTTTGGCAATGATACTTGATTTTTCCAGGAAGTGGCTAAAAATCATTGAAATCCCGAAAGGTAACAAGGAAATACTCAGTAACGTTTCGGATTTTTTTAGAGTGACTAATAGAGTGAAATTCCGTTACAACTAATTCCAATAGAACGAAATATTTGTTTGAACGAATAAATGATCACTCTTAATTTAATGTCCATTTAATTGCTTGAATTTAATTATAACGAAATTCCCGTTGCTATGACCAAAATTTAAGCACGTTTTCAGTTCGTTGTAACAGGGTTTCATTGTTCTACTTTTCTCCATTTTCTGACAGAAACGACAAAAAAGTTTTTAAAAATATTTCATTTACTAATTTCGTACTAATTTCGTTAATAAAATAAATTGAAAAATCCTACCATTTTTTAAAGATATAAGAGTATCGATTCATTTTATTTTCATTTGAAAAGTAGAACTTTTATTGGATCTTCAAAAAATCCTTACAATGAAGAACACGTTCTTTTCACAAGCAAGCTCGTATTTGAAATTTATGGAAATTTTTTAGTATGCATCGGTATTAGCTAAATCATATTTCAGTCTCTTAAATCAAGGTACTTCTGCTTTATGCGTTCAAAAAATCTCCGAAATATTTCATTTTTTCTAGGAATGGTACCTTAGAACATGAGATAAGCTTGCAAGATAGTAGTACGATAATCATCAATACGTTTTTATTTGCCATGATTTATTAAGTTAATAAAACTTTGCATGTCCAAAATCGAAAACTTATAAGGATATAGTACTAGATATATCTTTATCTTTTATTTGAACTGATACAATACTGTTCACCATTTCTCTTTGTGTAAAAAAGACATGAATTTCCCACAGCTGTTCTATATTATAAACTTCAACTTCTATTTACATTTTTAAAGCTGTTAAATTAAGTACAATTTTTTTTTTTACAATGCAGTACTAAAATATTTTAATCTAATTTAAGTTTGAAAAAGATGAAAATGTTTCTATATCTTTTTAAATTTGCTCAAAAATAAAATTGCATTGAACAAAAGAGTTTCCATTTATCTCCTTTTCCTGTACAATTTTTTTTTTTAAATTTTTTTCCATACATCGTTAAAATGAATTAACTTCTTACCTTTCAATAGCAAATACAGAAATTTAAAAAAAATGCAAGTAGTTGAATAATTTGTACATATAGGTGATGATTGTTTATTGCACTTAATCAACTATAATTTTACTAAATTGTGTGTGTGTTCATTTAAAATTAAAAAGAGGGTTTTTGTAATTTCTGCGTTCTAACTGCTTTTTTTTTAGGTGACAGCTGGCATCGGGGTCCTTTGGATTAACGAAAATATCGCTATCTAGTACCTGTTCGGCATCTTACTAGCACAAAGTTTGCGAAAAAAAAAGGAGAAAATGTTACCAGACATGTCAAACATTTTAGTAAACAAGAGAATATTGCATTTTTTTAAAAAAAAAATTGTTATTTACAGAAAATAAATGTCTAAGTTTCTGCACGAAAAAGAGCTATAATTGTCTAGTTTTTAATGTTTATAATATCTTTTCAGTATTAACGAAAATAAACCAATAAATCTCATTTTGTGTCTTAACATGAAATATTAGAACCCATCACAATTAAATAAAACGAAATTCGCCTGGCAGAAATAAAAATCTTTTCTTTATAATGCCACTCAAATGAATAAGTTGTCTTCAAATTCTTCTATCGCATAAGCGTATTGCAAAGTCATAAAATACCTCTTTAGAATTTCGATATTAAGCCAGTTAAGTGCCTTGCAGATGGTTTTCCATGCATACAGCTGCGGCACTAAAGATCAGTAAAGTCGAATTTACGGGAATATATTACGTTTTATGACCATGTTTTATTTCTAGCATTGTCTCTGAAATGGAAAGGGACTCAAAAACACGAAAATTGGTTATGATGAAATGACTCTTTTGTCGACGGATACAGGAAGAATATCAACTGTTTTAAAAGTGGAGAACGTTTCATTTGTAATATTTTTCTCTAGTATCACTCATTGAAGCTAAAGCGTGAAACTTTGGCAATTTATTTCCAAAAAAAGTGAAAATATTCCACTAAATATAGAATTCATTAGAATTTAAAAAGGAATTTTTCTATTTTTTATTCATCATTGGGAAATAGGAGGGTTGCACACTAAATTTGCAATGGGGAAATCCGCGTAACTTAGACGTAAATGTTCGTCCAATATTGGAAGAAAAAAAAACAAAAGGTTCTTGAAAATAATGACGATTAATGTGCCTAATTTCTTCCAGTAGCATATATGGGAGAAAACTGGAACGTTTCCTGCTAAATGCCAATAACGACCCAGAAATTACCCTGGAATCTTTCTAAACAAATTCAGACATATTCCTAATAAACGCCGGTACGTTTCTGGACCAAATGGGGAACTTTCCGTGAAAACTTTGACTATAAAGGATGTCCCAAAATTAACGCAAGATTTGAATTAGCCTCCATTTTTTTGCCGTGAATTATTGGTAGCCATGAAAAAAATACAATTTGACAGCTGGGAATTTTGGGTTAGTAAATATGAAATGTCATACTACCATACAGCAAGTGAAACAATTCAATTACTGCATAAGTCATTTCCTTGTCGTGTACTCTCTCGTTTCTGGGATAAGATTTGGCACCCTAGATCGTGTGAATTAACATCATTATATTTCTTCTTATGGGATTATTTGAAGTCAAAGGTCTATGTCAAAAAGTCCACAACCACCTGTGCATTACCGTGTTGTGATATCGAGCGATAATAACAGTAGCTGTTTTACCAGCCTCAACTTTTAATATTTTATGAAATAATTGCTTTGAAAAACGCGTTATGTTCTCGTATAACGTTCCATTTTTAATAACCCTTAACACTCAGGTGTCGAATTGTTCTTTTTCCAGGGTTGCCAACAATTTACTGCAAAATTCTTGAAAATTTCAAATTTTGCGTTATTTTTGGGGCACTTTAGTAATATCATGGTAATTCATAGAGTTAGAAATAAGGTTCTTAGAGTAGTTTAGCCGTGTGGCAGAAGTTACGACACAATTGCAAACCAATGCGGAACAGCTGTTTGCCTGCAATTATTGCACAGCAACGGCCCCAGACACTGCATTTACTCCCCGGTCGGGATTCAGTCCATTTAGATGAGCTGTGATTGAGTTTAAGGAAAGTACCAGCATGAATGTATTTTGACACATGTAGCTATATAAGTTTTTTTCACAGTAATGCACTGTTGATCAGCATTCATTCAACTTGTTGCTGTTCTGGAAGATTTTTCGCAAATATACTTGATTTTCACAGGAGACTGGTGCAAAAGCGAGAAACTCTGAACCGATAGCTGAAAATAATTTGTAACATTTAGGAATTGTCTTACATTGAAGTTACGCCATGGCGACATTACACTAATTTGCAACATTACACGTGTAGTTCGCATGTTTACTACTGTTGTTCTCAGTGTAGCCAAATTACTTTCAGCAACGACTTGAAATTTGACCTAATAAAGAAAAATATTCGATGTATCAAAAGTGTCTCTAAATGTTATATTTTATGCGTTATAGATCAAAATATATAGATATGTTTTACTGTGAATTAAATAACCTGCAATATATTGTTCTCGCTACATTGGTACTTGGTATTTTTTACAGCTGGAAAGAATTCGGACTGCATTCCGTAAGCGAGATGGTTGGTATTTGCTTGTAGTTCTGCATCACATCCAGGTTTGGGTAGGTAACTTACTGTTTGAAGTCTGGTTGTCATTAGATGGCACTTACCACTCCTAATTTCAGAATCGTAAATTTTTTGAAGGTGCTATACGCAGAGGAAATCAGAAGAACGGATTAAGGAAAGTAACGTTGCAGTCAAGAAGACTGAGCTTGTAATGATTGGTTCTCCGCCAGAATAAGGTAGTTATTGCTGCAACGTAAATAGTTTTAATTCAAAATAATCACATAACAAAAATATAAACTTTTGGGTAAAAACTGCCCATTGCAATAATCAGTGGTAAACAAGGTTTCTGCTCCTCAATAAGAAAGAGGTGATTTTCATATTTTAGGAGGTGTTGATAAAGAATATGACAATAAAAATCGTCTATCACTCTCAGATTTCTGAAAAAACCAAAATCTTTAAAATTGATTCAACACAAGTACATTATTTTTGAAATTTACTATTTTATATAAACAATTACAAAGCTTAAAGCTAATATAAAACTATATATATATATATATATATATATATATATATATATATATATATATATATATATATATATATATATATATATATATATATATATATATATATATATATATATATATATATATATATATATATATATATATATATTGTTTAAAAAGTTGTAGAATAATAAAAGATATTTTAAGAAAAAAATCTTAACTCTCATACTTTATTTAACTGTAAATGCCTTAACTGTGGATAGTCTCTTATAAACTCTATCAAACTTCTCTAATATGATTCTAACAGCAATCTCGAGCATGTTAGGGGTAACCTGTCTTTGGTATCTCACTTCAATTGCAGAAATATCCTAGTGGAAGCGCTTCCTCCTATGCTCGTCGCTCACAGAAAATTTAAGTGAGAGGCCAAAAAAAAAAGATAATAATTAATTTGAATTCTGAAAATTTGAATTCAAATTTCAAATTTTTCGCAATCACGAGTTGCGACAGGACCTTACTCATTGGTTACTACCCTACTCACTTGTTTCTAGACATGGCTCATGTCCCTCCAAGCCTACATCTCCTCTTGAACGCAGACGTGTGTATTAGTTGTGTATGTGTACGTGTAGGCTTTTGTGCGTGCGTGGGCGTGTGTGTAGTGAGTAAAGGCGCGTTTGTGTATCTGCGA
Source organism: Uloborus diversus (assembly GCF_026930045.1). Taxonomy (NCBI): domain Eukaryota; kingdom Metazoa; phylum Arthropoda; class Arachnida; order Araneae; family Uloboridae; genus Uloborus; species Uloborus diversus. Next base: position 109,514,258 of record NC_072738.1, on the reverse strand, counting down.
GAGTGCGTATGTGTATGAGCGTGCATGTGTGTAGGGTATGGATGTTATCTACCGGGAGCAGCTACCGAGGGACGGAGACGTGCCTGCCGGTGACGGTGGGGGCTGAAAAAGGCACGAACATCAAAGACGGTCTAATAAGAACAATAAGCAATCTGACTGCGCAAAAAAAAAAAAAAAAATCAATGACATTGAACATCTTAATTTTATGTTACTTTTTAACAAGTCTTTATATTTCTTTTTCATATTTAGGACTTCTATTATTTCTTAAGACTTATGTCACAGCACTTAAGAATGAAACCGTGATGTTTTTCCTAAATCACTTAAACTTGCTTTATAGTTTTGGTCCTTCATAACCTTTCTAATTTGTGGGGCAGTGAAAATACCTCCCTGGTGAGTGATAAGAACTGTTCCTGCAAATATTGAAATCCACGCATTTTTTTTATCCATTAACGAAGTTCTTCATTAATACCAACTTTATGTGTGAAGGTGGGAGAACATTTTTTTAAAATCAATTAGAGTAACGTTTTTGAATTTTTGTTTTCACGTGCAATATATTGTTTGCGCTCTATCCCCCTTTTTTTTGATGTAATGTTCATGTTTTTCCCTGCTGTCCCACTTGCACAGAAAATAGCAGTATTTTGTATAATCGAGTAGCAGACCAATGAGAATGACAATTACTTTTAAAAGTTTACATAAGCTCCAATTATGATGCGAGTAGCCGATTTCATGAAGCAATATTCCTTCAAAACAAAAAAAAAGCGGTAGGAACCGATGTCAGGGCATTTCCGCGTACCGGAAGACAACTTCAACTACCGTGATCTTGTGTGAAACCAAAATAATATGGAACGCCTAGCACCATCTGCTCAAGGTCACTAACTTAAAACTTATCAAAATGAATTTGGTTTCCACTTTCTTTTTCTTGTTATACGTATACGCTATTGCTGTAATGAGTTAAAAAATATGTCTGTGGATCAAATGCAGCTAATTGAAAAATGTAGTAAACTTATACTTACCGTATAAGCTTAAGATAGCCTACGTAATCCGAAACGTATAAATGAAATTCCTTGAAAATGGAGGGTGATAAAACATTTTTGCAAACATATTCTTTTTCAGCACCTTGAAAGCTATAAGAAACACCCAAAGTACATTGAGGAACAGAAAATTCGTTAAAATTAGTTTTGCAGAGTAATTTACTCTGATAAACTGATTCAGTACATCTTATTATTATCCAAAATTATTCAATTTTAAATGAAGTTAAAACATGCTGACTACTGAACTCGAAAACAAAATAATTTTACAAAAAACTGACAAGATAATATGAATTTCACTATTGAAATAAGATTCTTTTTCTATAATGCCCACTTTAGCTCCTTACGTACCTTCTCTGTTATCTTGTAATAACTCCTTCACCATAATAAATGCGCTAAAAGAGTAATGTATACAATTAATAAGCATCTCTCAGACTAACTGTTGATGTTAGATTTAAGCAATTTGTTTTCATCCGTTACTCATCTACCTCTATCTAAATAATTAGCTATCCAGAAAGGGACATAATTCCTCCAACATAAATCTGCCGGTTCAGCGCGCAAACTCACACCGTTAGTGACTTTGCTGATATACATTGCTTTGGTCAGAATTAGTTAGTTAATTTAAAGTAATTTTACTCCTTTGAGTTAACAGTCAGATTCGTTCCGTTGTATTGCAACGTGTTGATTTTAGATAACCGCAAAAGTTTTGTTTAATAATTAAAATGATGTGAAATATTTATCTAGATACCTGTACTGTACGGTTTTTGCATGTCATTCAGTTTGAAAAATTCTAAGATTCATATATATGACTTCAAAGTGGAATCTACGAACTGATGGTATAGCTTCAGAGTTCATTTTGTAGTTGAAATTTTTTTCAACTCTTTGTGTGAGAAATCAGCATATCTGTCGGTGTATATTAATGTGTTTTTTTAAGATCATCGTAACACTTTTGCTCAAGATTTTAATTGATGCTAATTACATGGGACCAAGATTCAGATTCAATGAAGGTGTCAGGTGTTTATTATAGAGGGAGACGGATTGAATGCATCTCTACTCCCCGGGACTATCAAAATGGGTTCAGAACATTAGGGTGTTTTCATTCAAGAGTGTTCAAATTGAGAGAGTGAACTGTATTTTTTCTGCACTGTAAGGTATTAGTATGGCATTCAGTTTATCAAATTATGCAGTTCTTGTATTGTAAAAAAATTGAAAATCATTCATTACTTCCGGGATTTAAAGGGTTACACCAGTTTCCTGTAAGAATAAAAATATTTGCTAAAACAATTTCTGAATCGCAACTAGTTCCATGCATGACGATTTTAGACTGTGGTAAAATAAAAATAAAAGCAATTTTCGGTACCAGGGGGGGGGGGGTATAAAATATATTTGACTTCTTAGTGTTTCTCCATCAGGTAAGTTACAACTCCTCCGGATCGACTAAGCTCAATTCATAAGCCAAATATATTAGTTTTGAAGTCGACTTTCAATAACTCGAAGTTTTATAGCTCGAAGGCTTCCTAGAAGAAGTTTTTATTCGTCCCCAAAATCACTTAGTGTTTTCAATGCAAAGTTGTCCCTTTTTCTCGAATGCACTTCTTTTAGTTCGAAGTTTGTACGCAAGTTTCGTTTTCAGTTTATGATTTAAAATGTAGCCAAAATAACAAAACGAAAAATTTTTCACATTCTCGCTTTAACACTTTGCTTTGCTTATCAGTTTTTATGAGGCGTATAATTTATTTACAATAATGATCCTTAATGAGCACAGTGTTGCAAGAATGCATGACAAGTCTCTGACCAAGATACGTTTTGCCGTGACTGACAACCTAAGATTTCAACGCTGGCAAATCTTTAAAAGATAAAAAATTAGGCAAAAATTTTAAAAAGTAGTATTTACTTTCTAGATGACTTCAATTTGCGTGCTTTTTGGACAAAAATGAGTTTAAAATGCAATGCAATTTTAAAAGAAAAGAAAAGAAATTGTGCTTTTTAGAAACAGTAGTTAAAATTGCCTTAAAAGCTGTGGTTTCATTAACAGCAATGATAACGAAACTAAAATGACCGACGAATGGGGGATCATTTTTGAAATCTTTGATGATGTGGACTGGGCGGAAATGAAATATTACTTGGATATTAAGGAAAATGCACCCCTACCCTTGTACTACCAAGAGACTGCAAACTGTTCATGGAGAGTTTGCTTGTGCACATTCTAAAAAGACATTGACAAATAATCTTTACCATATCCAACTAATCCGGAAGAATATCATTTCGCAAATATTTTACTGCAGAACCTGGTAAACTCCGAACACGTGGATGAGTTGAATTGTGTTTAGGAATTTAATGATGCTTTAAAATGCTATAAAGTCCAATAAAACTTCATTTTTCAGAGTAGTTTAGAAAATGTATTTCCTGTAAAAGTATTTTTATGTATTCGGTTTTTCTAATGTTGTCTAAACTTTAACTCAAAACTGTCCTTCTTAGTGATCTTCCGATAACACCTTAAAGGATAATTTTATTTTTTTTAAATTACTCGTACTCATATTACATTGATTTTACTTTATGGTTCCTGGACGGTTCTCAATTAGTTATTTTTGTGATTGGCAGATAGCGAATCGAATGACTCATCGTGACTTGAAAAGTGAAATATGTGACACTTAACTTACTGAAGAGAATTAATCTCTGAAAACTAAAGAATATCATCTGTTTTCTCCCATTAATATGGCCCCCAGCATTACTTTTTAGGTAATACTTATTTATATATTCTTTTTTGTAGAAGATGCACAACTTATTTTCTTACTACTTTTTAGAAAGCGTTATTTGTTAGCAGGAAGTTGAAGTAATAGTTCATAAAATTTGAATGAATTCAGTAGTGCGTTTTTCAAGTAAATGAAATCTGTGATTTTTTTTTCTCTTTAGCTAACATTATTTTTTTTCTTCCTTTTTTTTTAAAGAATTTATTTACTTATTCTATTTTGTTTCGTTATTTCTGTGTTGGAAGTTGCTCTATTTGTTCAAGTAGGGGAATGTGGAGCAAAGTGAAATAGCGGGGCAAAATGAAGTGGTAAATTACTTAATCTGCTTTTAGCGCCACCTACTTTGTAATATTTTAACTATATAGTAGCACATGCAATCTATTCCAATCAGTAAGAAAATACCACCGACATATACTTATTTTGTAACATTTTGTTGCAAGTCAAAAATTATTTTTGTTATTATACAATGATAAAGCGCTTGTTTTTAACATTTAAAATAGTAATTGAGATCTCCTAATACTCTGTGAAATATTTGTTCAGTTAATATTATGCTTATTTGTATTTTTAATATTTTCTACAAGTACGTGCGGGGCAAAGTGAAATATTTTGGTCTATTCACACGCTCATTCATTTGCTAAATAAATTGTGTATTCATTTATTATTTTTTTCATTTTCATTCTTGCATTCAGTAGTTGAATGATTTATTCATTCCTTCATTTATTTTTTTATTATTTTTTTTTACTTCTTCATTTATTTTTCTTCTTATATTAATTAATTAACTAATTCAATTTTCATTTTATTGTTTTAGTATCTACTTATTTATTCATTACACCTTTTATTTAATGATTCACGAGATCAAAAGTATTTTCCATAACTGAATAGAAAATATTTCATTGAAAAAAAAAAGTTTCATTTTCCACTTTTTTTAGAAGGCTCAAATTTACTGTCAAAAATAAAAAATACTGTTTTAATGTAAATTTTATTACAACATAGAATGTCCCTTCTTCATGTACTGAAATTTTCAAAATCAATTTCCAAATTTTTCATTTTGAAAAAACTTAAGTCATCTTTGCCTCACACTCCCCTATTATACAATTGGATCAGAAATGTGCAGTTGCGAGCATTTTAATTGCTCGTCGAAACATAACTTTCTAGATTTTTTTTCTTTTTCTTTCTCTATCTTCTTTTCTTGATTTTCTTTTCTTTTTTCTGTTCTCTTTCTTTTTTATTTGCTTTCTTTCTGTTTGTTTTGTTTTCCCCCTCTCTCTTTTCTCTCCTTTTGTTTCTTTCTTTTTTCTCATTTTCTCCCTCTCTCTTTTCTTACTTCCTTTCTTTTTTTCTTTCTTTTTTTATGAGCAATCACGATTACTTATTATTCTCACTTGACAGTTTTGAATTCCTATGATTTTATTTTCCCCTCATCTCCCTCTGCAGCATCACCTTCAGCTGGCCGGTTCACGATGCTGCTCCTCTAGCGAAAACCGTCTCCAAGTTGCGTCCCTTACTTGCGTACACTTACACATACACCTACACACACAAAAATATACACACACGCATACATACAGACACCTGCACATACACACACATACCCCTCCCCACATAAACACACATACACTTAACTACCCACACACACATACCCCACATACACCTACACACACAAACACATACACACACGCATACATACAGACACCTCACACCTACACACACACAACCACATACACACACAGATACAGATTCTCACAACTACCTACACATACACATACTCCTCCACGCATACACGCAACTACCCACACACACACACACATACCTCCCCTCACACACAAACGCACACGCCTACATACACGCACATACACACTCGTGATTGCGAAAAATATAATTTGAATTCAAGATGTCAAAGTTCATTTTTTTTTTTTTGTGACTTTAGAAGATTTATATTTTTATTTTGGTTGAGGAAAATTTGATTTGAATATGTCAGAAACAAATTCGGGCTTAATTTATTTTTAATACTATCCGAAAACAAGTTTGAAATTACATACTATATACCACATAGGAGTTACTGAGCGCGTGTGTCCATGATTGTGTAAGCATAATTGCGAATGGCATATTGCCATTCAGAACCTCACATTTTGGTCATTAAGAGAGGAAATATCTTATCCTTTAACACAACTTCGTCTTGTCATTTGGTGGTTTAACTTGATGGATGAACTTCGAGCTAATTGTTCTCAGGCGAGAACTTAATGCTAGGAGGATCAAATGAATTCTTTGAAGATTTATCTTCCGGAAAGTCGTAAAACTGAGTTTACGAATGATAAAAAAGTTGCTAATGATGCTCCTATAATCAGCGCAGTTTACTTTTCGATGCATTAAAGCTCAAATTTTGTATTATTTGTAATTTGAGAAACTCTGGTTTAATTTCCGTAAAAAGTTACCACTTTTTGAAATATTAGAAATGATAAACTATTTCTGCAACATATAATTAGAAATCTATATTACTTTATTGAAAATGAGCTCTAAATATGAGCTACTGTCTTGAAAAATGTATACTGTTCACTAACGTTGATGTACGATTTTCGTAATAGAAAAGTGATATTGTATAACGCTTTTACCATTTAATGCTTTTTAATTTATTATTTTTAATGGAAAGTAATTGCATTGTTACAAATTTTTTTAAGAAATAAGAATGTTATCTATAATGACTGTGACTCCAGTTATTTTAATAATAATAATAATAATAATAATAATAATAATAATAATAATAATAATAATTATTATTATTATTTGTTACCTGATGGGCAATTCCTAAGTTATCGTTTAAAAAGTCAAGACAAAGTAAATGGTTGTTCATGAAATTTTATTTTAAACTGTTCGTAGAAATTATGGATTCATAATTTTTAACAATAATTTTAACAGAATAGCCAACTGAATATGTTTTTCGCAAAAAGAAAGCCAGTTAAAGGACAGCATTTTTTTTCGTGAAAAGAAAATAAAGAAGGAAATGTTGAAAATAATTTCATCATAAATGTAATACAAAGAACTGTTGTAAGGAAAAAAAAGTAGTTAACTTAATGGAGAATCCTTACAAATTTTCATTTTGTCTTGAATTCCAATTTTTATTTTAATTTTCTCAAAGGAAACAATGAGAAGATTAAACGTTGTAAATGTCTCTAAATGTATTACTCGCCTATCATAATTTGGAATTTTTAATTACTCTCAAGAGAAAATATTTAATTGCACAAGGAAACATAGTGAAGGAATCTGAGAAATTTAAGTTATGAAGGAAGAGCAAAAAAGAGAGATAAAAGAAGCAAAATGACTTTTTCTGCATTTTTGCGCAAAAATCCTAATTAAAAGTAATTTTAAATTAAACATTTAGAATTGTTTCAATGGAACGTTAACTGTAAGTAAATAAAAAAAGTATTTTCTACGATAAAATAAAATTCACAGAGTGAGAAAAAAATACTTTTATATAAAAAGCAAATTAAAAACAGTCATGAAAATCTTGTATTTGACATGTGGGATTTCATTTTCATTGTGCTTTCACATTAATTCTAATGAAGGACTTGTGAAAATCGTTTCAAAATATAATAAAAAAGATTTTTTTATTTATTTTTTGTTAGTTCATTGAAAGCGATACAAAAATGCGATTCTTGTGTTTGTATTTTTATCATTATATTTTTATTATTATATTTTATCTTGTGTTTATTTTAACTCATGTTTTATATTTGAGACATTCAGAATCAAAGGTATGTAAGTGGCAAAATTAAAAATTTGGAGATAACCACTACACATTGTAGGTGAACTTCTCCTCTGTCTTTGGGCAAGAGATGTTACTAGTAGCCCTGGTAGGTGCTGCTATACTGCATGATCAGACAGTAAGGTCAAGCAGAAATAAACGAATTTTTTTTTCGAGTGACGTGATAAAGCGCATTTTTCTATGCGCAAGGAAAAATACAATTCGAATGACTTGCTTAAGTAAAACACGTTTCTTAATGCGATGATTTTTTCTTCTTTTCTTTCAAAGGAATTTAATTAATGTCCCAAATACGCCAATTTAAATTATTTCACAGGCTCAAGCAGTCTCGGAGGGGGGAAAGTAAGGGGAGAAGTCCCAAAAGTATACCCATCAGGACCTTCCAGGAAATGCGGTGCTGCACAAGCCTGCTGCAGGCGGGTCGGCCGAGCCGCCGTAGGCGCTGAAGTCGATATTACGCAGCAGGCAGCGGCAAGAAGGCGACGAAGCTTTAGAAGTACAGGTATTCCTCGTACAACACGGTTAATTCGTTCCGTGTAATATCGAAACCGCCTTATACGAGACTGTTTTTTATAAATAGTTTTTTTTTTCTTATTTTTTAAACAAATAATCATGTACATGTCATAAATGATTGTCAACATGTTTCGTGTTATATCGAAACCGTGTTATACGAGACTTTGAAATAATATTAATTAAGGAATGGGTACCGTGTTATATCGAAACCGTATTATTAGTGCCTTCGTTATTGATTACTAAAAATCGATTTTATCACGCAGCATAAATAATCTTAATCTTCACTTTTTAAGTGACAAATATTGTTACTGCATCTAGTACTGTAGCAGTGCAGCATTGTATTATTATTACATACTGCACGTAACAGATTTTTTTTAAATGCAAGTAAAATTCAGTTATTTATGCAAAAAAAGTACTGTTTAGTTTAGCAATGGTTTAAAACAGTTTGCGGTGGTGTTTGCAAGTGCCAAAAATAATTTGGTATGTTTGTAAAAATGCGCATACATACCCTTCTTTACATAGCGAAATTTTGATTTAAGTGAGGGGTCTTGGAACGCATACCTCATGTTCGTCGAGGCTCAACTGTATTAATTCTTTACTTTTTTGAGTCCAAACTTTAAAGGTTTTTTTTTTTTCCACTATCCCTGATAGTGCCACATATTGGACTTTTTTCAGAAGTTATAACATCATTTTCGTATATCTTTTAAATTTTGAAGCTAACTTGAAAAAAAAAAAGCTTTTTAAGTGCAAAAATTTATTTTTAATTGAAACTTTTTTAGTTTTTTTTTTTTTTTTTTTTGTTCACAACATACTTTCTCATTTAATGCATTTTGTCAATAATCTCATGGTAATAATTTATTGAAATAGAGCATAATATTGCACACACTTACTTTTATTATATATATATATATATATATTATAAGTTATGTAGATACATATTATTTCAAAACAGAGGGTATCTCGTCTAAAATGGAGTTTTATGCGTTACATTTGATATGAAGCACTTAGTTCAATCTAAATAAAGCAGCCATCTAGAAAATGCATTTAATTCACTTCTCCTTCCCAGTACTTAATCACGATAGCAAAGATCTCCTCAGATACAGTTGCTGAGTGGGCGAGTTGTTTCACTTGAAATTAATTACTTAATTAAAAGCAATTTTCTTCCGTACTACCAAGCATTATCCAGCTAGTAAAATGTTAAGTTTAGTGATTTCAAGAACGTTTAATCTACATAATCCTGACCATGCATCACACTATGAGCTCATACATCAAATGAGGTGCAACGCAATTCGTAAGCAGGAGAAATGCTACGAGAACATAGATTGGGTATACAGTAGAGGATTTTTTTTAAATGCTTATGCCATGAAAAGGCGTAATATAACATAAATATATCAGAACTGTTGCCAAAATGAAAGGAATAAAATTGTAAAAGTTAAAAAAAAAAAATGTATGTAACAAGATCATCAATGAAAAGTATTGTATATGCATGTTTTTTTTTCTAGGTAAAGATAGGAAAACGATATTTTGAATTATACGGACAAAAACCCCACTAAAACAAGGTTTTGGAGATTTATTTTAAAATCCATAAACACCTTTGTTATCATCGCAAAACTTTTGGGTTTCGGAGTATAATAATTACTAAAGGCAATATTTTGGTAGAATAAAGTCATTTTATGTTCAAACAGTAGTACACAACATGAGCACAATATCATATATTAAGACATTGTATGCGTGAATGAGAACCAGTTAAGTTAAATAAAAACCTTATAGCATTAAAAGTAAAATATGAAATAAACAACATCAAATACCACAAATTCTCAATTATATCAGACACGTGTTTCACCTTTTTTAAAGCAAAATAAATGAGCTTATGACTGAAAAGACATCTGCCAAAAGCCAAGAGTTAAGTAAGCAATCAGCTTAAAAAGTAAAAAGAGCAGATAACCAAGCATCAATGCACTGTAAAAACGATTCATAAACGTTCCTGGAAAATAATAGGTAGCTGATGTGCCCAATTTCAACCAGTAACATATCTTACAAAAACCAGGAACGTTTTCCGATAAAAGCGAGTAACCTTCCTGAAATGCTGAGAAATCCCCCCTGTTAAAACCAGTCGTGAACCTTCCTGTTTTACCAAGAAAGCTCCAGAAGCATGGGCGCAAACATGACCAAATCTACCGCGAATAATTGCAAGCACATATTCCTTACCTGCAATTCCTGCCTCACAAAGCAGCAGCTATCCAGTGACTTATTTGCTCCCTTTGGGAGCGTAGTCAATCCAACCAGGCCGTAATTAATCTTGAGTCGATACACTTAATAAACACGCCCAGTCAACCTTTAAACTGGTAGAAAGAAAAAAATTTCACACCAGTGAAATGTCTGCATTAGTGCATCTTTCTAAAAATTCAGGAAACTTTTTTGCGAAGATACTTGATTCTGTGAAGAAATAGGTGAAAACCTCTGAAATCTCAAAAAGTTCCATGGAAATAACCAGTAACGTTTCGGAATTTTTTTACAGTGTGATAACATTATCAACCATTTAGCCAACATTTTAAAGAAAAGGTTCAACAATATGATCAAAAAGTAGAAAATAATTTCAGTAAGAAAATAAGTATGGTGAACTAAGATTAGACAGAAAGAAGCAATACAAAAAGTTTAAAATTAATAATTATTTAAAATTTTTTAACGTTTCAGGTTAACTATATATAAACCTTGTCCATAGGTGACTGAATTTCCTTTTGATCCCAAAACAACGTAGGATAAGTTTCATTGTTATGTGGGAAATTTTAATGTTGATTTTTTCAAAAAAATAACCGTTTTAAAACCAGTTTTTGTTATCAAGATGCCATTTATATCCTACAGGAGCTTTTTTATTTTCTTCCAACAACATTTGAGTGGATTAACAAATGTAATTGCACCTTGGAAAGTCGGATTTGATTCTTTTTGTGTATAACTAATTGCAGTTTCGTGAACAGCATTAATCAAGCCCAAGTATCGCTTGCGATCGAAGTTGTACCAAATGTATTTTAGTGTATTTTCCTATCTATTCGCTTTCCCGTTTTGACCCGGTAAAGTTCCACTTTTAAGCATGACGCACATATATTTTCTGTTTACTTTTGCATAAACAAGTAGTTATCAGAAATAAATAAATACCTTTGTGCGGAAATGCAGTACGTAATCAACAACGTTTTGACGACTAAAGTTAGTAGATTACTGCGTACACATGTTTTGAGGTTTCAGGGAACCTCTTTTTCGAAGTAAATAGGAAGCTTTTGGATGATCCTGAAAAAGCTCTTTTACAAGATGTCTTTTCATCCAAAATCTCACTATTTGCATTGAAAAAAAGGTTCCCTGAAACCTTGAAACACATGTAGGTAGTGTTCTGCTAGTTTTGTGCTTCAAAACTTTGTTGATTACCGGTTCAGTAGGTGTCAGTTTTGAAAATGCATTTTGATTTATTAATAAAAACTAAAAAAAAAAAAACCGTGCAATATTGTGTCGCACCTAAAACTCGGAATTTCTGTAAGAATTTTTCTTTAACATAAAACAAAATCGATTTTTGAAGGAATCACCGTAAGGTCTTTAAGAGACACTTGAACAGTCTAAATGAATGCTACCCCCAAATTTTATGAATATGAAGATCGGAAATGAAACGCGAGCTAAAGAAGCCTCAAATTTAAAACGGTGAGTAAGTCCAAACTTTTGATCGAAAATCACCTTAAATATATAAGAAGGCCATATAAATAAGGCAACACTGTCGTTACACCTATCGTTTTTGTTTTCTAAACCCCCTTATAGGCATTTTAATTAAATAACAACAGTGGTGTCCAACCTAAGGCCCGTCTCCCATATGTGGCCTGCGAAGTTGAATCCTGTGGCTCGTCGTTGTGTTCAACGTTACGAAACGAAGAATATATTTTGAAACTTTTGAGAATTGCTGATCATTTTCATTAGATGTTATAAATTATTGTTGCAAAATCGAAGTCAAGTAGTCATAAGTTGGTTTCTAAAAAACATATGCAAAGCATGTATCATCAGTGAAATAAGAATGCAGTAATGATGAAAGGAACTTTTGGTTTAAAAGCGTACTTATTTCTTCCTGTATTCGAAAATGTTGCTTAACTATTTTTTCTTTTTCCGTTCACTCTGCGTATATAACAATTCAAATTAAAAAAGCTTTGCTTTAACTCCTCTTAAATTGTATATCTGTCCTCTTAAATTCTTTAACTATCTCTCAAATTTAGTACGAAAAATATGTGGACAGTTTTTCATGTTGACTTACAAATATAACGATAATTTGTACCTTACAACATTCAAAATTAAATACATAATCTCCGAAGAAAAAACATTTTGTGATAGAAATAAGTATAACATTAAACCTTTTATTTTTTTTAAGATTAAAGATAACACTATCTAGATTACCCTTTCTCGTGATCTAAAGCATTTGTGTTTCTACTCTTGCAATATAAGCCCAAATAAATCAAGCGAAACTCTTCCGTAAAAGTCTTCATGTTGAAAAAGAAGAAAAAAATGAAAATACCCACAAAAAAAAACATTATTATTATTAAAATTATCTCCATTTTTAATCTGAGTGTTGAAAACGTTCTGTACTTTATTTATTTTTTATTTTTTATTTTTTGGTAAAAAAACTGTTCATGGGGCTTTTTGTTTTCTGCAGGGGAGGGTAAAACGAAGACTAGTAATGGCCGTGTGTTCTTTAATTTTTGAACTATTTATCTCTATCTTTACTAATAATAAAGCCCGAAGTTTGTCTGGGTATCTGAATCTCTGTCGGGATATTTGTCTGGATCTCTGTATGAACATAGCGCCTAAACTGTTCGGACGATTTTCATGAAATTCGGTAAAATATTAGTTTGCAGTATGCGGGCGTGCTCCTCGAAGCGACGTTTTTGAAAATTCGATTTTTTTTCTTTTTCTGTTTCACTTTCAAGCCCATTTTACCGAGCAAATTATCATGACATAGACGAGTAAATTGCCATGACATGGACGAGCAAATTACGATAACGTGGACGTGCAAATTACCATAACATGGGCAAGCAAATTGACATACCATATTGGCGAGAAATTTATTATCCATGATTTGTAAATATACAGGCGACCAAATGAAATTTTAATATTCTACTATGGGTACCGTGCGGGTGCCGCTAGTTATGAACTCATCTTCTAAATTGTATTCGCCCTCTGGTTAAAATAAAATATATAAAGAATATATATATATTCTATATTCTTTTGTATCAGCAATAATTCCAGGTTGGTTGCATTACCTGATGTAAATATTATACAACGTTTTGAAATTATTACAATTAATTTGCCTATGCAGCATTGGTTTTCCTTAAAAATGCACAGTAAAAACGATTCAGAAACGTTCCTGGAAAATAATGGGCAGCTGATGTGCCCAATTTCTGCCAGTAACATATCTTGCAAAAACCAGGAACGTTTTCCGCTAAAATTCAGTAACATTCCTAAAAGTATCATGGAAGCCTCCTGAAAAATTCAGATTCCTGATTGAAGCCCGTCGTGTTTCTGGAACTTTAGAGAAAACTTAGGTAGGTATAAAATATTAGCTTGGCACCTCCTTGATTTATTAAGAAAGTTCCATAAGCAGTTTCGCAACTGTGAGAAATCTGCATTTGTGCAACTTGTAGCAATTCAGGAAACTTTTTGACAATGATAACTGATTTTTCCAGAAAGTGGATAAAAATCATTGAAATCCTGAAACGTTACACGGATATAAACAATAACGTTTTGGAATTTTTTTACACTGTAGAGATTCAAAGTTTTTTATTTTTAATGTTCAAGTTCATGCTGATATAACTATTAGTTGGTGCTTTGACTCAAACATGCTAGTATTTACTCCAATACTTTAAGTGTGAAACCAGCAGCTTCTATTAATCTTTTTGGAATCCCGGCTTTTGATTGATCGCTGTCTGAACCTGGAGCATGTTTTTCCAGTTGCCAACTGCTGATAAAGACTTTTTTTGCTTGCTGGGCCAATGTTACGCGCAAAGATCAAAGTTACCTTCATGTAACAGTATTCTTATTTAATGTGTTGCGATTACTACTTCAAAGTACAGTGGTGGTAAAAAAAATTGCATCACCCACGCCTCAAGGGGAGATGAATTTCATCCCGACTGCATTCAACACATAGTCAAGCATCCCGTATCCCAGATGATTTGGGGATGTATTTCTGATCAAGAAGTTGGTGGGCTTCACTTTGTGCAAACAACAGCAAATGCTCAGGTGTATATTGGCATTTTGGAGGAGAAATTGCTCCCTACTATCCGGGATCACTTTACTTCAGTCCCAAACGTCACTTTCCAGGATGATTCTGCTCCGTGCCATAGGGCAAAACTGGTAAGTAACAATTTAAAAACCTTTATCCTGTCATTAGACTTAAAATGACATGGGGTTAAGAATTTTTTTTTCTCTAAACTCACATACAGGTTCAGAAATGGAAAGATGAGCATGGGGTCAGCAGTTTGCTTTGGCCCGGAAACAGCCCCGTTCTATGAGAACAATTATCGGATTCCTGCTGTTAAATGTTTATTTCATAAGTTTTGCAGAATTTCGCATACATTAATCGTTAATCGGTTGACCAAAACTCCTCACATAATCCCATTGTTTTGAAAATGCGAGGGTGGTGCGTTTTTTTTTCCAGCACTGTAAATGTTTCTTGAAATTAACTTAAATAAGATAAGCCTATAAATTTATTTGAGAGCATGCAAATCATAATTAAGGAAATAAACACGAAAACGGTATTTGACAAACGTACGAAACCATTTCTTTTATTTCGTCTTGTTTCTCTCCTATCGCTTTTTGTTTTCTTCAATCCCATTACTTCTTTCAATACGCGATTCGCCTTTAATGCTTCGTGAAAAGCACCCTCACATGACAATATGAAACCATTAAAAGCAACGTGATATATGGCATGTTATGAAATTTTCAGTCCTATCCTTTGATATTTTTTTTATTTTGGTTTTTCTATCTGTGCCTCCACTTTATCCACCTAAGTCTTTTCAACCTAGAGATGTATTTTTTTTTCTTGATCCTTTTTGCCTCTAGCTTCAAAAAAGGATGCTTTTATGACCGTAAGATGCTTTTGTTTTTCAAAAGGAATCTTTTCTTCTGTTGTTTTGCTTAAATATGAATCATACTTCCAACAAAAGTCATATGTGTGTATTGTGTTAGATGCTAAACTAATATTAAATTCCAATTATGTTGTTAGACATTGTTAGGGATTTTGCTTTTTTCTTTTTTAAATGTGTGAAACTAAAAATATATATATGATGCTCCTAAATCTTTAGGTGTTAAAAGTAACACGTTCAGTTGTAAGTATTTATTCCAGTTTTATGTTCTTGAATATTGTTTTGTAGCATAATGTGTATTTATAAATTTAAGAAATGAAGAAATTAAACTGATTGTTGAGATTGAGAAATGTCATCTGTGCCTAAGAATATTTATAAAGGTTATGCTTTTATAAAATTTCGCAGGTAAATTTCAATTGTTTTTGTTTATTTACAAACGATTTTTGACCACTTGATTTAATAAGGACATCAGTTATGACAATTACTACCCAGTAATTATTTTACTGAGAATAAATTCTGCCCTTTATACCATTTTCTTCTTTACACAAATTATCATTATTATATAAGAAAAAGTCAGTGCGTTTGCTTTTGCCTTAATAAAATAATTATTCTACCGGGTAGCTGTAATAAATTTTTATGTTTAGGTCTTCATAGAACTAGTTAAAATACACAAAGGTTGTTGAAACAATATAAATGTTGCCATAAAAGATTAAAATTGGCTAATGTCAACATTAACCGGTGTTTCACTTGAAACAATCGGTCGTTCTCCCCGGTGTCTTTGTTGTGATATTCATTTACTAATGCCGACAGTTACCAAATTTCGGAGTTTCACAGTTAAAGATGCATATTGCGTGGACTATGAGCAAAAGCAATTTGTAATAAGAGAAAATAGCAATATTTAAAATATTTTATTGGCACATGAAGAAATGGCTGGAAGAAAGGAAATAAAAATAATGTTAACGATAACTTTTCATCCAGATGATTTCAATTTGTTTTAACCAGAGTTTCAATACAAGTTATGGCATGCTCAACACCTTGGTCATGCAAAAGGTTTCTCTATTATTTGCTGCAACTAGGATATCAAAATTGAGCTTGAAAAATAAATCAAGAAGCCCTAACATGTTGGTAAAAAATTGAGTTCGAATTTTCTCATTGCATATTTTTCTTTTGACAATATGACACATAGACTTAGTTTCAATGACATGTGTTTATCAAAAATCAATGCTTTAGTATTCTTTTTATGTTTGTTATTTCTTTTTATTATTAGTAGTATTTGTTACAATCCCAGAGGCTCGTAGAGTGAAGCCGCGACCGTGAAGAAATTTTTGGAATGGACGTTGGCAATGGGATCGGACAGAGAGCTTTGGTGTGATAGGTGAACAGAAATCAGTGAGGTTGGTGTGGCTAGCGAGAGCCAGTGCGGTGTGTTGAGGGAATGAGTTGTGTTTTTTGTTTTCTTTTTTTTTTTGTGTGTGTCTATGTCTGTTAAATTACGTGTGATTTTATGTGGTGGTTTGTTTAGAATTTTGAGTTTTTGATATGGTTGGAATTTTTATGCAACCAAATTGTCCTGTGTTCCAGTTATGTGTTACATAGGCCTGGATACTTGCGTGTATTGATTCAACATAATATTTCGTCGAGGATATAAGATAGCTTTTACTGTATTCGTTTACTTTTTATTACTGTAATTTTTAACGCTGCTCTTCTTATCGATCGAATCATTTTTATAAATTAGGTAAATTGAATAGAAGCATGGGAAACTTTTGCTTACCTTGCTTCGTGGGCTGTTTTTCTCTGATAGAACAAATAGCCAGTGCAAAGTTACAGGGACGACAATGTGAGCCACAAATATCATTGTCACCAAGTGACTTGACAAATTTACGACATACTTTACGTTAATGCACAGTGACATTGCTACAACATTTAACAAGTAGCTTTGTGACATCAGTGCAGACTGTATCTTTATCATCAATGCATATTCACTGCAACTTCAACTTATGACGTCGTGTGGTATCGCAGTGAACTGAAGTTCTTAAGTTGCTGCAGCCTGTCGATGACTTTAGAGCAATTTTTTGTGACCGACACGTCACGTAATCTTGGTGTGACCGAACCTTTCACGTAAGGGTCAATTTCAGTGAATATGTTAATTTTGTTTAGTTATTCATTTTTTTAATTACAAAATAATTGTCCAGTTTTATATATACTTGATTCTAGAACGAATGTATGTCTACCGTTTTGTTTCATACTATCCTTATATATTATTTCTGTAGCCTGTTTTTGGTTTCTACGCCAGATTTTCCTCAATTCTTGATCGATTTCTTTGATTTACGCCTTATTTTAAAGCTTATGGTGCTGGCTACTGACGAAAAATAGACCCAAGGTCTAAAAATTGTTTTTTTCAGCCGAAAAACCTGTTTTAAAGAACCAGAATGAGGTTTTCGGTTAAACTTATAACTTTAATTTGCGCTATGACCGACAGAGCTGAATAGCTTGATCGGCAGAGCGTTCTCTTCGTAACCAGGAGAATCCGTGTTCGGGCCCACGTCCGGACAATCTGCAACAAAAAATTAAGAGAAATATCGCGCATTACATGAACACTTAATTAAGTGAATAACGACTATGAAGGAATAAAATAAATGAGAAGGAAACGCTCCTTGCTGTTATGAAAACCTGATGCTTAATTGTAAGGCTTCTTTTTTTTTTTTTTTAAGATTTGGCTCCGGTAAGAAAATTAAAGCATAATGTAAGCGAAAATATAAGTAACAGGTTTAAGATTTCAGACTACAATAGAATTGTTTTTTGTTCAGAAAAAAAATAATAAATCGTATATTGAAATATATATTCTTCTAATGAGTTTTTGACTCTTTGTACAAATAAAAAAATTACTACCTCAATTTGAAGGGTAAAATATATATTTTTTCTTCTTTTTGCAAAAAAAAAAAAAAAACAATTCCTTTATCACATTTTTATTACATTCGAAAAGCTACACTTAACGAGCTGATGTGTGCATCACATGACTTCCTTTTACACCAATTTAATGCTATTTCCCTATTATTGCAATTTTAATGGGATTCTCTCTCTAACTCTTTAAATATCACTAGCAATGGCCACATTGAAAGCAGATTAAAAAAAAAAAAAAAATCGCCAAATTTTTCGCCAAGTTGGCGACAAAACTTGGCAACCAAAAGACTGGCGATATATCGCCAAGTGACCGCCAAATTATAACACCACTTGAGTTTGCATCGAAATTAACAATGATTTCCCCCCCAAAAGGTGCAAAAGACCCCTTTAGAAACACCCGAATGCAACCAAAATAGGAGGTGCACAACTAGACCCCACTACGAGTCTATGTACCAAATTTCAACTTTCTAGGACATACCATTTTTGAGTTATGCGAGATACATACATACGCACATACGCACATACACACATACGCACATACATACAGACGTCACGAGAAAAGTCGTTGTAATTACCTCGGTGATGGTCAAAATGGATATTTCGCGTGTCTATACATTCTTAGGCACTTTTCCGCATGTGGTCGAATCGAAAAAAAAACTCAACATTCATTTGGGGGTGAGCAAAATGGAAATTAAGGGCGATTTTTGAGTGAAAATTTTTTCGCGAATACAATACTTCCTTTTTTGTAAAAGGAAGTAAAAGAGCATAGTTCAATTTATTTTGTATTTTAACCGTGCTGTTAAATGATGAACACGTGCTGCCATCTAAGTCATAACGGTTCAAGCAGCCTGCGGTAACAAATTGTAAAAATTTTCAAGAATAAAAAAATGTTTCTTCAATATCTTATCTTATATATTATTCCCTTCTCATTTTAAAACTTATCAGGCTGGCTAATGAAGAAAAATAGACTTACGGTCGAAAAATCAAGTTTTCGAAAACGCCCCTTGCTGTTTCAAAACCTTGATGCTGCCTGTAGTTCTTATGCATTTTTTAAAAGCAAAGTTTTAATGCAGTTTTCCATTTTTACGTCGCTTTCGGCAAAAAAAAAAAAAAAAAAAAGAATAGCCTGTGTGTGTGTTCATATTTTAATAAAGCTTAAAAGCACTGGACTTAGTTGTTCGGTTAAATTGATAAGTTTTTTTCGGTAGAGCGTTCGGCTATAAACTCTCTGAATTTCGGGCAAGTTTGGGCTGTCCGATATAATATCAAATTTATATTAGTATTACGCATTACATGTACTCATAACATACAAACGTAATAAAATAAATGCAGTGGGAATGCTACTTGGTGTTTCGACTCCTTTATGCAGGCTACAGTTATCATTCGGATAAGTTGACTGCTAATCGAAGAGTGTTCTTCCTTATTTTTAAGCTTTGACTACATCCAGACCACTCAGCATAATGTAAGCATAAAAAAGTATTAGATTTACCTAAAGGAAATCCTTTTTGTGCAGAAAAACATTTTCATTGTATGCTGAAATGTAGATGTTTCTAATAGCAGTGTTCGACCTTTTGTACAAATGAAAAAATACTACGCCAAATTAAAACTACGAGTTTCACCCAGTAAACCTTTAATTTTTTATTCGCGCGAATACGATATAAAGCATTAAAATTATTATCAACTTCATTAGCAAGAAATCATTTTCTACTCCTCTGCTTTCTGCTGAAAAAAAAATACATTTTGTCTACGTTCGAAAAATTACACTTAAAAAACGGACTCAGTTCAACTGGTTTTGGTTTTGAATTTTAAGTGTTCGATTAAAAGAGAAACATGTGCGGGCATTTAAGCCGTAACGGTTAAAGCAACCTTCTATGTGAAATAGTTCAATATTCAAAGATAAAAACACTTATTTTCAATCTAATTTATTACTTCTCTAGAATGTTCGTTTCAATCGCTACGTGAGATCTTCGTCATTCTTTAATCAAATTCCATGCTTTCGAATAATTTTAAATCGTATCATGCTGGTTAATGACAAAACATAGAAGCATGATCTTATTATTATTATTATTATTATTTTTTGGCAAAAAGCTTTTTTGCTGTTTTTTACTACGCATTCCTTCAATGAATAGCTTTCGAAAAGGAAGGCGCAATTGCTAGGTTTGTTGGGGTGTCGGGCTGTTAATCAGAATGGCGCCAATTCGAATCCGTGCCAATAAATATCTCTTTAATATTTCTTTTTTTCCCGTCAGATGCTCACATGGGCAGGACTGTATTTGCCACAACCTGTTTTTTTTTTACATGCACAATTATTGCTTTTTCACGAGTCACTACTCAGCCACACTTTTAATGATATTTATGTTTGAATTGAAAATATGTACGACCAAAAGGTGAGCGATGATCAAATTATCACAACGTTGTATTTAACGAGGTTTTGTTACTGATGTCTTTAAATTACATGCCTTCTCTTCTGCGCTTACTTTTTTTCGGTTCTTCTTCATAATGTTCTTCCTTTGAAATTCTTAAAGAGCGAAATACCTTATGAAACGATTCGAAGCACAGTGCGGAGTTCCGCACGGGTCGACTAGTTAGAAATGTAAAGTAATAATAAGTTTTCGTTTAGTCTACTAAGCTCTTAGCATTCTATATTAAAAATCTAAAAAAATAGAACCGATGAGTAGATTGACAAGTATACATTTTTTTAAGTGTAAATGAATACGTTTGTACTTGAAAAGAGAAAAATAATTAACAACGTAAAGTTGCACAAAATTGCAGATTACCGCAGACATGTGTTTCGGGGTTTAGGGACCCTTTTTTCAATGCAAAATATGTGGGCTTATGGGTGAAAAGATATTCGACAAAAACTTTCTTTTCATCTATATGCTTACTTTATTTTCCATTGAAAAAGGGATTTCTTGAACCCCGAAACACATGTGTGTGGTAATCTACAGTTTTGTGCAATTTTACGTTGTGATTTATTTTTTAAATAATTTATCGCTATTTTTATTATTTACTTAACCGTTATACACTGTAAAAAAATTCCGAAACGTTACTGGTTATTTCCGTGGTACGTTTTGTGATTTTTAGAGATTTTCACCTATTTCCCCAAAAAATCAAGTATCTTCGCAAAAAAGTTTCCTTTATTCCTAAAAGATGCACGAATGCAGACCTTGCACTGGTGTGAAAAATATTTTTTGCTACCAGTTTAAATATTGACGGAGCGTGTTTATTAAGTGTATCGACTTTAGAATGTTTATGGCCCGTCCGGATTAACTAAGCTTCCAATGGGAGCAAGTAAGTCACTGGATAGCTACAGCTTTGCGAGGCTTTAATTGCAGGCAAGGAGTATGCTTGGTTCTTGCTTGCAATTTTCGCGTGGCCGTGGTTGCTCTAATACCTCTGGAGCTTTCTTGGTAAATCAGGAAGGTTCTAATCGAATAAATTAAACCTATTTAGTTTTTCTAGAAGGTTCACGACTGGCTTTAATAGGAGAGATTTCTTAATATTTCAGAAAGGTTACTGACTTTTATCAGAAAACGTTCCTGGTTTTTGTAAGATATGTTACTGGTAGAAATTGGGCACATCAGCTGCCTATTATTTTCCAGGAACGTTTCTGAATCGTTTTTACAGTGTAAACTTCCCAAATGCATAACAATAGTCAGTCATCATTTCTCACTCTTGCTTAAAATTAATTCTTACCTTCATATTTAAAACTGATCTAATCCTAATTAAGCTACTGAGCACAACGTATGACGGCAAAATGAAAATGAAGTCAACTGGTCAAATGACAAGTCCAAAACGCAATTTAAGTTCGAAAATCTAAACCAGTTAAATAGGTTTCAAAATATTTCAAAGCTTCATTATATTTGACACTTATATTAAACGATGTTAAGATGCTTATTGAGTGAATATCGTAAAATATATAGACTTATAATATAAAAAAGTATTTTTTTAATATGTAAGAGATGAAAATGAACTGTGGTAGGACGTAGCAAACGCTTATTACATTTTGTTTTGTGATTTTATTGCCAGAGTTTTCCCAAACAGAATAAATTTGTGCTTCAAAATGTTAATTTAAAGTTGAAAGAAAAAGAATATCACGTCTTTTATGAATCAGTCCTTCTTTGTGTCATAATCTTTATTTTAAAACAGCTGTACGAGATAAAACAATCCATTCTGTCATTATGAAATCAGAAAAAAAGGTTATTTTTATCAATATCCAATGCCTCACTTCCCTTTTTTTATGTCAATATGTATTTCCTGCATGCAAGATGCCACTACATTGGGGCTGTTAAGGAAGTATGTTTGCTTGTTTTAGTCATATAATTTTTTTATGTATCCTATACAGAATATTCAAACCTCGTGTAAAAAATCACAATACTGAATTTAATGTATATATATTTATATACACACACATATATATCGATATACAGTCGACTCCCGCTACAACGCGATTCGACTTGCGCGAAATGGCTATAACGCGAATTTTTCCCGAGTAACGAATTTTAGAGCTAACTCGAATTTTTCGCCCACAATACAATTTTTTTTTGGAAGAAGTATCAACTTTGTTATTGGCTTCTAAATATTGTTTTCGTGATTGTTATTCCATCCCTTTCAGCAAAACTGACAGCCGAAGTTCCCACACCAAACTAGTCTAGTGCATGGAATAACCACTCAGCATCTTTCATTTATTTATTTTTTTCATTCTAAATATGAAAGTTGTCGAAATATAATGGCACCTTGGTGTCACCTTCTTCTAAAGTTTGAAGATGGGGAAACAAAAAGGTTCTAATAAAAAATATAAGAAATGGTAAAATTCTCGATTTGCTTGAACAACTACAAAACTTCAACGGTAGCGCGACAATAAGTATGAGTGAATCTTCCATACGTACAATTAAAAGTCAAAACTAAAAGATATCTGTAAAAGTTCAGAACTTAGTTTCAATATTGAAGCTTGCAGAGCAGTCTACCAAAGTAAATATTATGAAAATGAAAGCTGCTCCTGTATTGTGGATTAATGAAGAGATTAGGAAGAGGACATCTTTGCCACACATTGAAACGTTAAAAAGGCGAAGCAAACGTATTAAAAAATGCAGAATTAGATAAGAATAACGGTCTGATCATGGAGCATAATTCATGCCTATCTTCATTTTTTAACTCTTAAATATTGTTACTGTATCTACTGATGAGTGCTAATAAGCACGAAACTGCTGTCCTCGGCTGAAAATGACTGAGTTGGCGGTGTATTTCCTGTATTTCTGCTTTAGCCCTGGTTAATGGGCGGTAATTTACTGATATATACCATGCCTTGCCTTCAATCTTCGAGTTGAACCTAACCATTGCTTCGGTCACTCGTCTGGTCTGTGCTAATTCTATATTGGCTACCAGTTTGTTTGGCACTCTGGGCTTTCTTAAGAGGTTTTCCATCTCCGGTTCAGTCACTTTCCTACGCCGGGCTGATGATTGCTAATAAGCATGAAACTGCAGTCCTCGGCTGGAAATGTCTGAGTTGGCGGTGTATTTTATGTACTATTATAGTTTTTCATTTTTATTTTACATCTTTCATTCCTATTGGTCATTCATTTTGTTTATCATAATATTCATGTTGAATAATAGTTTTTACTTTTTAAATACAGTAAAAGTTCAATTCTTTATGCAAGAAACTGTAGTGTATGGATAAAGAATGCTTTAGGGCAGTTTGAGGGGTGTTAGGCATCCTTTCAAAAATTTGTATGCATATATTTTTCCACAACGCGAAAGTTCGACTTACGCGAGGAGTCTTGAAACGTATCCCTCGCGTAAGTCGGGACACTCGACTGTACATATGTATACATAAACCTTTAAAGAAGGTCATTGTACAAATGTTTTAGGAAGCAAACGAAATGCCTAGCTTGTTGTGGGGTGTCTTAATACCGCAAATTTCTCTGCATCTGTAGGTAAAAGGGTTACTCTTTTTTTTTTTTACTGATGTTATTCAAAATAAATACATTTTTATAAAAAAAATATATTTTTGTCACTATGTTGAGTTAGCTGTTTTACAGCTTAAGCCATTGTTATTTTTTTTTAATTCAGCGCGGGGGAAGATGGGTATTAGACTCCCGTGATCCTCCAAATGACGCGCATGTTTGTACTACACGTATTTGTTAGAGTTAACTTCATCTGCGCCATTTGTATCAAAAAATTTGTTTTTTTTTTTTTTTTTTAATTTTTATTTTTTAATATGTTCGTGCAGTTACAGTCTTTAGAGTTATCAAGCAGTTTTTCTCATATTGACTTACTGGTTTTCTTTTCTTCGGTATTTTTTCCTCTGACGTATAGTTAGTTGGTTAATTTTATTTATTTTGAGGAATACATGGCAGTTTTTTGTCATAATATTATAAAAAGGGACTTGGGAAAGAAAAAATCAAAATTTTTAAATATATTGTGTTGCAACAGGTAACGTTACTTTATAGTTAAAGCCCTAATTTAATAGCTTTTGTATCAAAAAAAAAAATGCATAAATGGAATAAGCGTTTTTTGCAAGAGTTAAAATTAAAAATATACGAAACAAGATTTTGTCTTTTCAGGAAATTCCTGTTGTTTATCTTTAGTTTACCTAATTAGCGGTATTCCTCTAAAACCCTTGAAATGACACATATTCCCCGAGCAGTACAGCATCAAAATACCATTGTTAGTGTAATTACACGAGACATCATTAGCAAAGTTTTGTAAAAATATCGCTATAATGATTTATAAACATGTAAATTAAATTCTTATTAGCACAAATAGTTTTATATGTTAAGGGGAAAATGTAAACAGAGTTTAAAAATATTTTTATTTCATTTTCTGCTTACGGTACTCACATCTTACTGGGAATAAAAAGTAGTTTGTTTAGGATCATTTTATTCATTTCATTTTTGTAGGATCAAATACGTACATATGTATTTATCTTCGCATATGTCTACCTGCATACCTATATTATAGGTGTTACTTGCATTAAACTCAGAATTGTTTCTGGGTGGCTGTTTAAGTACACCGTAAAAAAATTCCGTAAAGTTACTGAGTATTTCCATGTAACGTTTCGAGATTTCAATGGTTTTGGTCCACTTCCTGGAAAAATCAAATATTATTATCAAAAAGTTTACTGAATTGCTGACAACATTGTGAACTAGTTGCACACATGCAGATTCCTCACTGTTGTGAAAAATATTTTTAGTTCCCAGTTTAAAGATTAACTGAGCGTATTTATAAAGCTTATCAGCTCCTGAGGGATTACGGTCCGTCTAGACAGAATAAGCTCCCAAAGGGAAAACGTGTAGGGACTGCGTAGCGTAGATTTGCAAGAATTGTAGATGATTCTTGATGCATTCCTGCAATTCTAAGCTAGTTTTGATCATGTTTTCAATGCTTGTTTTGGAACTTTCTTGATAAATCAGGATGGTGCCAAGTTATTATATTGCATCTACATAAGTTTACTCTTAAGTTCTAGAGACACAACCGGCTTTAAACGGGAAGATTTCTGATTTTTTTTAGGATTTTGCAAGGATAATATCAGGAAGGATACTGAATTTTAGCGGAAAACATTCCTGGCTTTTTCAAATGTTACTGGAAGAAATCGGGCACATCAGCTGCCCATTATTTTCCAGGAACGTTTCTGAATCGATTTTACAGTGTAAATTTGACTGCAGTATGCAAATTATTTTAGTCTACACAAACATCTTATTTCATTATGTGTCTCTACAAATGTCTATAGACAGGTTGCATAACTTACAACAATGCATATTTATTTCTAAGTCGAACTGGCTTCTTGGTGAAATAAATGTTCATTGTTACATAGTCTTCACAATTACAAGGTAAAAAAATTCCGAAACGTTACTGAGTATTACCGTGTAACGTTTCTGGGGATCACAATGGTTTCTATCAACTTCCTGGAAAAATCAAGTATCATTGTCCAAAAAGTTTCTTGAATGGCTACACGATGCACTAATTCAGAATTCTCGCTACACTGTAAAAAAATTCCGAAACGTTGCTGGGTATTTCCCTGTTACGTTTCGGGATTTCAATGGTTTTTATCCACTTCCTGGAAAAATCAAGTATCATTGTCAAAAAGTTTCCTGAATTGCTACAAGTCGCATGAATGCAGACTTTTTACTGTTGTGAAAATATTTTTAGCTCCCAGTTTAAAGAATAACTGAACGTATTTATAAAGTGTATCGGCTTTAGTTCAGTCACGGCCCGTCCATGCTAACTAAGCTCCCAAAGGGAGCGAATAAGTATGGACTAAGTTGCTTTGCAAGGATTGCAAGCGAGTAAAATTCTCGTTATTTACCAGCAATTCTGGGTAAGCTTTGGCCTTGTTTGCAATGATGCTCTTGGAACTTCCTTGATGAATCAGGAAGATGCCGAGCTATTATATTATACTTTCTTAAGTTTACTCCATTTTTTCAAAGACGCTGGCTGCCTTTTAACGGAAATATTTCTTAATATGTTAGGAAGTTTCTAGGATAATTTCAGGATGGTTACTGAATTTCAACGAAAAACGTTCCTTGATTTTGCAAGATATGTTACTGGCAGAAATTGGGCACATCAGCTGCCCATTATTTCCCACGAACGTTCCTGAATCGTGTTTACAGTGTATTGTGAAAAATATTTTTAGCGCCCAGTTTAAGAGGATTCGCTAAATACTTTCAAAAAATCAATTTTTTGATTTTTATAAATTTTGAAACTCCATTTCAATACCTTCTTAATGATACAAACTTCTTGATCGTGCTCATATTAGAAAAAAAGTTGAAATAAGCTTAAAAAAATGTAAACCTATTTTAATGAGGTATGATTTTCCACTTAAAATTGCAATATCTCGAAATGGTATTTTTGAAACTAAATGTTTCTTTTTCTAAGACACTAAATTGTGTTAGGCTTTGAAATTTTTCCAATTATTCCATACACCTAATTGCATATACTGAAGTAAATTTTTTTATCATATTCAAAAAATACTTGTTTATAGAGCTGATTTCGTGTTGCAAAATGGCATTTTTTGAAAAAAGAAAGAAAAAAACAGTGACTTACACATTAGAAATTAAAAAAAAAAAAAACTAGACTTTCTGTGAAATTTTACTTCAGTATAGAGAAAAGTCTACTTAAGGTAGAGAAAAAATTTCATAATTGTATCTTTAGTAGATTTTTAGAACAAGGTACATGAACCTGTGCAAATTAACACTAGCGGTATAGGGAGTTCTGACTCCCCTTAAAGATTAACTTCGTGTATTTATAAAGTGTATCGGCTTCAGTTCGAATAAAGCCCGTCCAGAATGATTAAGCCCCCGAAGGGAGCGAATAAATCCATTGATTATATAGTTTTGCAAGAACTACAGATAAGTACAATTCTAAATACTTGCGATTCTATCTTAGCCTTGGACATGTTTGCACACACAAGCCCAGCTATTATATCACTCCTAGCTAAGTGTATTCTAAAGTTCCAGAGACACGATTGGTTTTAAACTGAAATACTTCTGGACTTTTCAGGGGGCTTCCAGGATAATTTTAGGAAGGCTACTGAATTTTAGTGAAAAATGTTCCTGGATTTCTCAAAATATGTTACTGGCAGAAATTAGGATTAGCTCCCCATTATTTTCCAGGAACTTTTTTGAATCGTTTTTACAGTGTAAAACGCTTGAAGAATTAGGTTTTGTTAGTTGCAAGAGCACACTAGTTAGTGAAAAACAGAACGCTTTGGGAACATGAGGAAAGGTCGGGATTCAAAAAATAAAATAATTACATAAAATTTAAAAAAATATATTTCCAATACTTTTTTAAGGAATGTAAAAAAAAGGGGGAAGCACAATGCACAAAGACGGCAAAAATTACGCATGTTTTACGTTTTTTTATCCTTACTGTTGTCATGAAAACGTGTCGCTAACAAACTTCTCATTTTATTGCACTAGTAGATAGAATATTGATTTAAAGTAAATGATGGTTTTGATGAACGCATTAACATGAATTCAAAGACTGTTATATATAAGAAACAAACTCCTTGACTAATTTTCTTAGTTATACGAGAAATGTTTTTTAATACACAATTACTCCAAAAAATTGTAGTAATTCTATTTCTTTTACTTAGCCTCTCTTTAAATTACAACTTACATTAAGATTTAAAATTAAAAGTTTGAATTGTAGGGCATTGAACGGCAACTATGTTTTCCTCAATCACGAACTGCGATAGAACCCTACTCGCTGGGTTTCTTGTTTCCACTAGTGGTTTTTATTGCAACCATAAATTGAATTCAAGACGTCAACTTTCAAATGAATGCCAGGGCCTGGATGCTGGAAATTGTGTGCTGGATACTGTTTTCGCGAAAAAGGATTTAAGTTTAGAAGGTCATTTATAAATAATTCGACTCAGAGGCACATGGACGTCCCATTATAAGGATAGATAAATCAAAGAACGGATGTCATTTTACGGTCAAGTGAAAGGAACTCGTGAGTGCTCAAATAAAAAAAAAAATAAATAGATACACTGTAAAAACGATTCAGAAACGTTCCTGAAAAAAATGGTCAGCCGATGTGCCCAATTTCGGCAAGGAACATATCTTGAAAAAGTCAGGAATGTTTTCCGCAAAAATTCAGTAACCTCCCAGAAATTTTTCTGGAATTCTGAAAAATCCAGAAATATTTCCGTTTAAAGCCAGTCGTGTCTCGGGAACTTTAGAGTAAATTTAGATAGGCATTATATAGCAGCTTCTCGTCTTTCTGATCAAATAGGTCCAAAAACAGTATTGGAATCATAGCTAAAGCTAAGACAGAATTGCAAGATAGGATCAAGATTTTTTACTCTCCTGCAAGTCTTCCAAAGCTACGCAGTCCATGAACTTATAAGCTCCCTTAGAGAACATAATTAGTCTGGACGGACCGTATCTGAGCTGAAACCGATACACTTTATAAATACGCTCAGTAAATCTTTAAACTGGGTGCAAAAAATATTTTTCACAAAAGTGTGAAGTCTACATTCGTGTAACTTGTAGTAATTTAGGAAACGTTTTGACAAAGATACTTGAGTTTTCTAGGAACGGATAAAAACCATTGAAATTCCCAAACGTTACACGAAAATAATCAGTAACGTTTCGGAATTTTTTTACAGTGCAAGTTAAGCATTAAAAAAAAAAAAAAACAATTTTGGGCATTTACTGAATGACTATGTGATCAAACAAAATTTACAAAATCTTAATTATTTAAAATAATAGTGTACATTTCTAAGTAAAGCTCTTACTACGTAAATGCATGGAATTAAGGAGGATTCAAAAGGTCCCCAAAGACTTCATCAGTGTCAAGACTCGGAACATATCATTTTGCTCACTAGGGAGTAAATGGTAGTAATTTGCTCAAGTTGCCAGAAGAATGCAAATATTCGTTCGAATAACATAAGTTCACTTGAAAACAAAACAACCCTAACTATTAACATGTAATGATTACGTGTGCTTATGTTTTTCAATTATTTTTATTTTTGTATAATTACTTTCAAATTCAATTTGCGCTAGATATAGTTGGAAAATACATCTCGTTTATTATTTGTCAACATTTTGTAAGCATAGCTATACGCAATTTTATAATATACTATTGATGTGTCCTTCAATGGTAAAAAAATCCGAAAAGTTACTTAGTATTTCCGTGTTATCTTTCGGTATTTCAATGGTTTTTATCCACTTCTTGGAAATATCAAGTGTCATTTACAAGAAGGTTCCTGATTTGCTACAAGTTGTCCGAATGTAGACTTATCCCTGTTGTAAAAATATTTTTTAGCTCCCAGTTTAAAGATTAACTGAGAGTATTTATAAGGTGTATCGGCTTCAGTTCGATCGCGGTTCGTCCATGCTGATTAAACTTCTAGAAGGAGCGAATAAGTATGGACTTCGTAGTTTTGAGAGTTGCAAAGATTTTTGACACTTAATTACAATTCCGGCTTAGCTCTGGCCATCATTAAAATACATCTTTTGGAACTGTCTTGATAAATAAGGAAGGTGCCAAGCTGTTATATTATCCTTACCCAAGATAACTTTGAAGTTCCAGAGACACGACTGGGCTTTAAACGGAAATATTTCTGTTTTTTTTAGAACGGTTACTGAATTTTAGCGGAAAATTTTCCTGGTTTTTGCGAAATATGTTACTGGCAGAATTTGAGCATATCAGCTGCCTATTATTTTTCAGGAACGTTTCTAAATCGTTTTCACAGTGTTTATAAACGAACGGGTCAAAAAGAACGAATCCTTAAAATGAACGGATCTGTTCGTTCACGTAAAAAATGAGCGACCGTTCTTTTGAAAAGTGAGCAGCTTGAAACATGTACTGATGCACTTGTGATAAAATCGATTTTTTTTAAAAAAATACATTCATCTTCAAATTTTTCACTTTCAATCAATGTCAAATTTCGTTTTTCTCAGTGCAGTACCATACTGAGTAACTGCAGTTCCATGTGCCAGTGCAGTTACCATGCAGTCATTTCGAATCTTTTTACATTCTGCTTTATTCATCATTTTTCTCTCCCCTTTGCAGTTCATTTGAAATTTTCCAATGTATGCATTAGTAATGTTTTGCGTAATTTGTTTGGGCTACTGACAAAATGTTTGGACTTTCCACTTCTTGTCTCACGCACCTGTTAAAAGGATGCTCACGCTTTCTGTTGCCAAAATTATTTCTAAAAATACCTTTTATTAATTTTTCTGGCGATCTTTGCGTCATCTTTAACATCCCTCTAACTATCCTCTATATTGATTTGGTTCGTTTTTTAACTTGGTTGGCGACTTTCAAGTTGCTTATTTAAAATTAAATATCCAGAATTTTTTTAGTTAGGATTATTACTGTCTAATTATTTCCCATTTAAAAAGGTGTTGCGGTTTGTCTTTCTGTTCTCATCGGTACTGTGGAATAATTTTGAAGCTCCTTAACATTTAGGTGAGTCTTTGTTTTTTTTTTTAAATTAAGTTAGCCGGTACTGGCTGGGCTACTGATATATTTGTCGTTGCTTTTTTTCGCTATACATGGTGTACTGGTAATACCATATGTGTATATACAGTGCTGTAGCTGGAAAAAATATTTAAAGGAACGCACCTTTTTCATTTGGATACATGTCGTGGATGACAGATGTTTGTTTGGGGGTTAAAAAAGAATTTTGACAACTTACGCCAGTTTTCATTTAAAAAAACAGATGTTTACTTAAAATTTTTTTTTTAAAATAATAAAAATTTGTTTTGAAATCAGTTTACAGTAAATTGACTGTAACTACGTTAATTAATTTTAAAATTAATGTCATCTTGTCTTTTTTCAAATCGTATTCTGAATTGCTTTAAAGAACATTAGTTCTGTATTTACTTCAACATCGCTATGTTTTATATATCAAGAAATACTTTCGCCTTGTTTACTTGTTGACTCGCAGCGCGTTCCGAAACCTGTGAGACTCCTTTTAGTGTATGCTAAAAGGAGCTTTTAGTGTATGCTGCTCCCACAGACTGACGAAAGAAGCAGCTTTATTACACTTATCTAAACATTTTACATCTGACTCAAAATAAAATATTTTTGATTATTTTTTCCACGAACATCTTATGTGTACGTGAGTATGTTGTGCAGAAAGATTACCAGCAACTTTTTTAAATGAACGAATTCGTTCAAATGAACGAGTTAAATGAACGGATCAAAAGAATGAACGATCCCCTGATGAACGGATCGTTAAAAAGAACGACATTGCCCACCTCTATTACGTCTACACCTGTATCACATTTTGTAATTTGTTCAGGAGTATTTCTGTGGGATCATTTCACTGTCTTATTTTCAGTTAGAATTTTTTACTAATTTCGTTCTGTTACTTCAAAAGGATTAGGCGATTGCACTACAAGGCACATTGTATTTAACTAATTTTTTATTTTATTTTTTACATTTGAATGTTAAGCGATTAATACATATATTTATTTGCTAAAATTAAAATGAGCAGATCCGTTCTAAAAAGAAAAAAAAACGATATCTTGAGAAAAGCAAGTGTTCAGATATTTCATACTATCATAAAAAAATACATACTTAAAAAAATTATACATCATAACAAACGTAGTTAACATATAGTATTTACATTTTTTCTACTTACACAATTACCAGCTTTAAATTCAACCAAAACTAAATATGTGTTTGACCGTAACTAGTTTAATCAATGTGTTCGAACTCATTTCTAAAAACGTGCATAAATCATGATTGAAAATCATGAAAGTATCACAGCTATAAAAGTGAAAATTCTAACACCATTATAGTTAAGATAAATAAATACCTTTGTTCAAAAAATGAAAATAAGAAATAACAACGTCAAAAAGCACAAATTGCAGATTAGCGCAGACACGATCGGATGCCTTTTCATCCATAAGCTCATTTATTTTCCATTAAAAAAAGCGTTTCTTGTAAAGCCGAAACACGTGTCTGCAGAAATATGCAGTTTGTGCTTTTTGACGTTGTTATTTCTTATTTCACCATAGTGGGTTTTTTTTTTCATGGAAAAAACTAACATAATAAACATATATACCAATTTGAGAAAAAAAAAAAAAGAAAAACATGTCCATAAGTAGTCATTTACCCTAGACATTGCCCTGCTCTTTTTACTTTATTTCCGTCTCATTAATTACAGAAGTAATAAAGCCAATGATTTGATGGACCTCCGAAAATGCAGAGCATTCATTTAATCATTTCTCAGGAAATAGAAAAAGTATAGAAATTGATGGCACAGTGACGTGTCGGAATGCATTAAAAGGGCTTTAGCTGTGTAACATATGTATGACAAAAAACAATCCCTAGTTAATGGTAAATCGCAATTTGTCATTTTATTATGAATTGATAACTTTGCGCAGAAATTGGAGTTAAAAAGTGCTTTTGGTAAACTTGGGCGAAATGCATTTCATGAAAATTAAAAATAATTTACCGGTACTGCAAACATTTACTATGGAATAGGTAAAAAACAGGTTAAGAAGAATTTATTTGAGTGAGAGATTTTCGTTTATTTCAATGTGAATCTGCGTACTTTTGTGCAGTGGTCATACACCTTATTTTAGTAAAGAGTTAAAATTTATTACACTGATAAAACAAAAAAAAAAAAAAAAAAATTGGCGGAACACTTGTTTTAAGATAATCTAGACATGTTGATTAAAAATATGTAAACCGTTTGTCTCTATCGCCCACCGTTTTTGAGTTATCTGACATTAACCATTTATACATGTTTAACATTGTATCAAGGCAAATAACTCGTAGACAAGTTACAGTAGAGAACATATTGCTGAATAGAGTACAGTGAAACCTGTGTAAGTTGACCACTTGCGGTGCTGTACTTTGGTGGTCAACTTAGAGAGGTGGTCAACTTAAAAAGGGGGGTAATGTTTTTTTTTTTTTTTTTTTTGACATTTCTTGCACCATGTATTCATTTTTTCGACTAATTGACACTTACGCTTTCTGTTCAACTCACTTTAATTGTTTAACATTACTTTGAAACAAAAATTTAAAATGTTATTCAATTATTTTTAGAGAATTTTCCCAAAATGGACGTATAATGAGTCATGCAAATTTAAAATTTCAGTAAATTGATCAAAAAAAAAACTTATATCTTATTGTTTATGAAAGGTTACTTATTTGATATTAATAGTTCTTAAAAAGTCATAGCTATTCAAAAATAACAAATTTTTCGCTTTATTTTTTTCTTATATACATTTATAACCATGACGATCTATTGTTCAACAAAATAATTCCTTATTGAAGTTTGGCGTACTTATTAGACACTAGTTTTAGAATTTCCATATGTGTCAGCTAATTTTCTCTCGATTTCTCTCCATTTCAATTAATTTTAATATTTCATACTTTTTATCAATCTCAAGTTCAACTTACAGTCTTTTTGAAACCATTTTTATGTAAAACTATAACACAAAGAACAACAAGATGGACTCTCATAGTTCAAAAAGGCAATTGAAAATGAAAATGTCTTATGTCTTAATCCCTTTGCACCAGAAATACTGCAATGCAAGTAACTTTACTCTTCAGCATAATTCCAGTGTTGCCACAGAATATCACAACGGGAAAAAAATACTTTGTACTTTTCTACTGACGCATGTTTTCATTGAACAGATAGTACAAAAGGCAATCTCAAACAGAACAACAAAAGAAAAACAAGTTTGGAGAAAATAAGTTAGTGTTCTTAGTAGTTTTCCCATGTGGTTAAACTCACAAGTAGGTATAGTTATGCTGCTGTTTTATTTAGTTGGTAAAATGCTTGTCTGGCATTAAAAATATTCTTGGAAAGCTATAAAATAAATAACAATATGAAATAAAATAATTTGCTACATTATGTTTTAAAAAATAAACCAAGTGGTCAACTTACAAAGGGTTTTTTTACAATACTACAAACCAAATTTGGTGTACATTAGTGGTCAAGATAGACAGGTGATCAAGATAGAGAGGTGATCAAGTTACAGAGGTTTTCCTTCATTACATAAGATAGGGTAAATTCCGTTCCTGACAAAAGCGGTCAACATAGACAGGTGGTCAACTTACAAAGGTGGTCAACTTTTACAGGTTTTACTGTACTAGCTAACTTAAAATATGAAGCATCATCTAGTTTAAGGCATAATACACATATAAAATACATCGGTTTAACGTAAAGTTCCTTAGTTAATTCCTTACAGGATTAAGTTTTATTACATGTGTGATGAATAAACTTTTTTTTTTGAAGAAAGTATCATTACTTTTGGGACACATCCTGTATTTCGGTAATAGGTTGACCAGGGAAAATCATTTATGTGTCAAAAAAGATGTTTCTCGCATTTAAAAATTTATTTTTTTAAATTAATTTACTATTTGTGTGGTTCCCTGGTAAGGCATTTTTTGAATAATTTGAAAAAAAGGAGTTAGTTCTAAATGAGTATGAATCCATAATTTAGATTAGTTAAGATTTAGTTGAAATAGATGCTAATAATCTGAAAGTATTGTATTTGTAAAAGTTTGCATCCATTGATTCTGAGCTCTAGCCATAAATATAACGGCATTTTCCTTATTCCTTAAGAACTCTTAAAAATTGAATGCTTTTATTTATGTGCTGGATGGGGTATAAGGATCATGTTCTTGGAATATTCCGGAATTCTATAAGGTTATTAACCAGATTGTGGAACACAAAATTGATATTTATGTGAGAGATTACTAAAAAAATCAATAATTTCAGTAACAACACCAGCCATAAATAATAATGATATACCTATAAAGCTTGACGATGTGTGTGAGTATGTTAAAATATGTTTTATGTTTCACTATACAAAAATATTACTTGCAGATTAAGAGTTCAAATAATATGAATTTATAAATTTTTAAAAATTTTAATTACCTAAATGATGTCTCGTTAACTGTGAAATATGTACATATTTATTTAGAGTATTAAACTTCATAGCTTAGCTGAATGTTCTCTGGTATACGTATTGTTTTTACTAAAAATGTAAACTAAAAACACAATTAAAAATGAGCTAATCGAAATAAAAATTCTAAATGAGAATTAAAATACCTACTAAAGTATGTATAACACAAATGTTAATTTTCCTTTTTGCAACGTTTTAAAATGGAAATAAAATTCACTATTGTGTTTCTCGTGTAACAATCAAAATACCTTTCACTTTGCGAAATATGATACTGTATTTATAGAAGATTTTATTAACTTTGTTAAGTAATTTCCTGAATAAAATCATTTCGTTTTGTTTAATTCTTTTGAATGATTACATACATGTAATGGTGTTTTTTTTAGAAAAGAGGATTAAGGTGTTAATTTCCAGAAAAATTACGATTTCTGGAGAATTTATGCATTTTTTTCCCTCTCTCTCTTTAGTTCTTCACCTTCTTGTTTTATTTATTTTCCTATTGTTATCTTATGTTCGATGGAAAGTGAGGTTTTAAATATAAAATGTTTAAAATATTTAAAATGTTAATAGCAATAACTTTATTCTTTAATAATATCAAGTTAACTTTTAATTTACAACAAAATCATACAATTTGAGTATCAATTTCTGAAAATTGCTTGTATTATCAAATGCTTTGAGTTCCAGGGGTATTTTTTTCTTGACTAGAATAGACTACATATGTTACTACGTAGTTAAAATGTTACTAAGTAAGTGGCACTAAAAGCGGAGTAAGTATTTCCCCATTTTACTTTGCCCCACTTTCCCTTACTTTAAGCAGAATCAAGTTCCTCTCCAAAAACTTACACAGTTACGCTTAATGAATTATTTAACAAATATATTATCATTTTCTTTTGATCAAAATGAACCCGAACCTCTTAAAGCAATTAGATTTTGAGCATATTTAGTTAATCTTGTACTTCTGTCGTTTAATGAAATAAAGTTTGTTTCAAAAGATCCTAAAGTCTCATGGGATGTCGCAAATGTGTCACACGCATCAATTTGTTCACTAGAGTGGAAATGGCCTGCAAGAATTGCTTAAAATGTCAAAAGCACGAAAACATCCCTTCGATTGATTGTGTATCTCTAGGGAGGACTGTAGTAAAGCCATGCTACAATTCGTGTGTCTTGAACCTTGCTCTTTCAGTTATTTCTTGGTGACAGATAGAAAAATTCGTTACATCATGTTTGGGAATAACATTTAAGATTAAAAATTTATTGTATTTCATTTAATTACAGTTGATCTCTTTTAATACGATCAGGTTTAAATACGAAATCACGGATAAAACGAACATTTTTTCCGTTAAGTTTGGTTTACTGCATAAAATTAAACAATAAAAACTTCACGTACACTACGTATAGTAAATTGAAGGTCTCGGCTAAGACAAACAAAAATTTCTGACCTCTTTACTCGAAATGTTTCTAAAACAGTAATTTACTGTTTTAGAAATTATTCATTATTTTGTTGTATCGAGAAGAAAATATTAAATA
Organism: Uloborus diversus; assembly: GCF_026930045.1. Classification (NCBI taxonomy): domain Eukaryota; kingdom Metazoa; phylum Arthropoda; class Arachnida; order Araneae; family Uloboridae; genus Uloborus; species Uloborus diversus. The sequence continues at coordinate 109,477,301 of NC_072738.1, read as the reverse complement.
ATTTGCACAGAAAATAAAGTTCGCACATTTGTTTACCAATCGACATTTAAATTTACTCAAAGATAAAACTTCATTTTCCAATGTGGATTATAACCTATTCTACGATTGTCGATTATTATCAACTTCAATTTCAATATTTTCCAATGTGGATTATAACCTATTCTACGATTGTCGATTATTATCAACTTCATTTTTCAATATTTTCCAAACACATTCATTTTTAAGACATAAGTGAATTTTTTCTGAATGAACTAATAGATTACCCCCAACGTCTCCCCAAAGTGTGTATTAAAAGTAGTATTTTCTAAACATATAGAAATAAACATCTTTTCGTTTTTTCACAGTATTACTCATTCACGGTTGTTACGACTAACGGCTAATACGAAAAAATTTCTGGATTGTTGACAGTTCTTATTAATCGAATTAATCTATATATTTCAATTACATAATGGGTGTTTTTTTCTGATAAGTAACTTTTCACTATTATGGAAAACATATATTGCTATGTGACATATTTTATTTCTTATTGTTTTATGGTTACCCATGGAAACACACAGTAGTTACTATTTTAAGATTTTTGAACTTGAAGAACTTTTTGGAATATTTGCTTTACACAAAATTTATTTTAAAAAAAATCTTGCTTTCGTGTGCATTTTCTATTCAATTTGAAGCTTTACCTTTTTTCCTTTGTTTCACATTTTGTGAACGTTTTAAAAATACTATTCACATTTTATTATGATAAAGAAACACTTATAGTTTAAAACTAGTGGTAACCGCACGGCTTTGCCCGTAGTAGAAAAATTAAAAGGTCTTTTGGTTCACCTGTATATTTACAAATAATGTATGGTGAATTTCTCGCCATTTGTCTTGCCCATGTTACGGTTCCACGTTATGACAACTTGGTAATTTAATCGTCCATCTTACGATAATTTTGCTCCGGAAAATTTTCTTAAAATCAGAATAGAAAAAAAATATCGAATTTTCGAAAAAATGTTTCGAGGAGCACACCCACATGCTACAAACTAGTTTTGTGCCAATTTCATAAAAATCGACCGAACGGTCTAGGCGCTATGCGCGCCACAGAGACCCTGATAGATATCCACACAGAGAGAGATCCAGACAGATAATGTCAGCTTTATTATTAGTAAAGATAAAGAAGATCCTAGAACGTCACTTTTTTTCATAAGGAATAGTTACTATAAATCCCCTTCCCCCACCTAACGAAATACAACTGCTACAAACACAACTATAACATGCTTTGCATAGGAAAAATTAAGGGAAACTAATATTAATTAGATATGATACCTCGCTGAGTTCGAAAATCAGGAAAAAAAATTAACTTCAACAATTACTAATCTTAATAACAAAGTTGAATTAAAAATAAAGACTTTTAATGCATTTCAAAGTGAATATCAAGCTTTATTTTAAATTTGGGTCTCCCGCTTTTGTAATGAACATGTGTTGCACTGTGTATTAATTTATTTAGTTTTTATTAATTTATCCCTACTGGGAACATTCTATCTTTTTCGTGTATTTCATTTTGAAAACAATAAAAATATTTCTTGTCTGTTTTGTAGTCATGATTGAAATGAAATATCGTGTGGTGTGAAAAAAACGTGAATTGTGTAATATTGTAAATTTTTAAGAATGTGAGCGAATTTGATAACTGCCGGAGGAAAATAATGGTAAATTAATGAAGTTTATAGTAATGAAAGTTATGTTACGAACATTAGTTGGATATTTGCATGAGTGTGTGTTTTAAGCGGATTATGAATTAGTCAAAGTTGGCCGATTATCTATATCAATTGCCACAATTCTTATACATCTTTTATCCACCTAAGTAAAAAGAAAAAATATATATCCACCTAAATTAAAAAAAAAAAAGAGTATGTCCACTTGTTATTGGGAGCTTACACTGTAAAAACGATTCAGAAACGTTCCTGGAAAATAATAGGCAGCTGATGTGCCCACTTTCTGCCAGTAACATATCTCGCAAAAATCAGGAAAGTTTTCCGCTAAAACTCAGTAACCTTCCTGAAAAATCCAGAAATCTTCCCGTTTAAAGCCTTCGTGTCACTGGAAGTTTAAAGTCATCTCTTGTAGGGATAATATTACAGCTCTGTACCTTCCTGATTTATCAAGACAGGGCCAAAAGCAGTACTGCAAGCATGGCCAAAGCTAAGCCAGAATTGCAAGTAAGTATCAAGCATCTCACTTGCTTGCAAGTCTGGCAAAGCTACGAAGTCCATACTTATTTCCTCCCTTTGGGAGTTTAATCAGCATGGACGAGCCGTAAACGACCTGAAGCCGATAACCTTATAAATACTTTCAATTAATCTTTAAACTGGGAGTGAAAATATTTTTTACAACTGAGAGAAGTCTGCATTTGTGCAACTTGTAGCAATTCAGGAAACTTTTTGTAAATGATACTTGATATTTCCAAGAAGGGGATAAAAACCATTGAAATCCCGAAAGGTGACATGGAAATATTCAGTAATGTTTCTGAATTTTTTTACAGTGTAGCTTCTATACTCATCAGTAATTTTGGTTTCATGAACACTCTCAATTTGCAGAAGCATAATAAGTTGCTGGAATTTCAACTTACAACCATAATTTTTCCACTGAATGTTTATTACTGTTAATTTTTTTTATATAATAAACTGTTGAAACAACCATTAACCGTCACTTTAACTGCAGATTTAACCTTTTAAATTGTTTGCAGTATGCTTGCAAGATGACGACTTAAACTCATGACGATTACATTTCATCAGCTACTGAATATATCTAATAAAAATAATTGAATAAAAGAATGATTAAAGTCATGACGATTACATTTCATCAGCTACTGAATATATCTAATAAAAATAATTGAATAAAAGAATGATTAAAGTCATTTGAATGTATACTTCAATGTCAGAAAGTATAATTGAAAATTCATCTTTCCGACTTTTCCACCCGATATTGTTTGGGTTTTCTACACGATGTCTATTATTATCCAAATAAGAGCACGTGCTACGCATTTGCATATACGCAAGGTAATCAGGAATTTCCAGACTTTGCTCAGAGCGCATTGAATACCAATATTATACTTATATCTCGGAATTGCAGCAAGTAAATGAATCCCAGTTTGAGAAACTTATAAGAGAGCAAACGGGGGGAGTAGAATAATCCATATATCGCCTCACGCAACTGTGTTGCTCCTATAAAGTGAGTCACCACTCCCTGGCCACTAATTTTCGCAGGTAAACAACTCTGATAAATTCGTGCACGTGTTGTCTATCTTAGAATATTTGCGTAATCAAGTTTTAAGAGTGGAAGTGAAAATACAAATATATTGCCCATACAAGTGCGCTTTGTTTGTATTTGAGAATTTACTTGTTGAAGCATTTGTTTATTGTTACAGACCCTACTGCACATTTTAGCATATATAATAAATATAAATTTAATTTTAGTTTTGTTTCTAAACAAAGGAAACCCTTCATAGTTTTGTTTATTAAATGATTTACAGGATTATGGCTGTTCAGGTCACATACACCTATTTCCTGTGTTTTAAAGATTTCACAATTTAGTGAACGGCTAGTTCATTAGCGGGTAATTTCTATCTGAAAAGTGTGCGTTATGTGGGATTTTCAGCGCATTGTACAGTCTGATCACGGATTATATTGGTCAACGTACAGTTAAGACGAGTCTATCTGAATGAAGGAAAAAAGTAAAAAAAATATGAATGACTCCACTTAATTTAGAGGCTAACATACATCTATAAAAAGAGGCCATCCCCGAAAACTAATAGATGTCTCCATTTCCGTCTGCAAACAGGAAGCTTGCCTTTCCATTTCATCGGTGGTCAGACTGTACCTTTTAAAATGTGGCCAAACCATCAAATATTTCAAATCTACTTGCAATGTGTTTTGAGTCTTCTGATGATGCACAGCTTTGAACACGGACGTTTTTCACCAGTTTTTTGACGAGAAGGTTTTGATCTTTATGCTCCCATCAACCTCGTAAGGAAACAAATCATTATTTCCATTCAGTCCTAGATTAAAGGGCAAGTAAAAATACACCGAAGTTATATAAAACATTACCTCATTTGGAAAAAAAAGTCTACAAGGTTGAATTTTTTAACACAGATTTTCTAACGGAGAATAGCCATAGATTCAGTGCGAAAAAAGTATCTCATCGAAGAAGAAAGGAACGGATCAGAAGTTAAAACTGCTAAACAGGCCCGGATCTAAAAATTTTGCCCCCCCCCCCCTGCTACAAAATCTGTAGAGCCCCTCCACAGAGGTCAGCAGTGCTATATTTGCAACGCTATGAGTATTAGAGCTGGTTTTTCCTATTTCTTGCGCCGTTTCACCCTTTAAGGACTTGGCCCCCCCTGCACTGCAGGATCTGCGGGTACGCAGATCCGGGGACTCCTGCTATACAAGCTAATATATTTTTTTAATTGATGCCTCATTATTACATGAAAACCAGACTAGTTGATATCATGCATAATATTCGCAAAATAATCCTCCTCACTATCGTTCACTCCTGGTCCATTAAGGTATGGAAACTTCGACGTTTTGTACAGTTCCGAATGTTGCGAGCAGCGAACTAAATACATTTTTAAAGAGGTTATTTTTACCCTCACACTGGTTTCTTACGCATTTTTTTTTTTTACATTACTATGTACATTAATTAAAACATAACGGTTTTTCTTTTTGACTTTCAAGAAGTTAGAAGGCTAGTGTTAACTATCAAGAGAAAAATAATATAAAACAAAAGTTCAATAACGAAAAAAAAAACAGTATTTGAGTGAATTCTAAACGGAATGAAGCATTATTTTTGCACAAAGTTGGTAACCAAAAAATTGTCATGACAAATAACTATTCTGATTGATGCGGTTTTAGTTATACAACATTACTGGCTGCAGTTATTTAACGCAGTACTTATTTCAATATAGATGAATTCCATCACCGGCTATGCAGTTATTTCCTAATTTTTTAGGCCACTAATTTTAACTTTAACTACTGATAGTAAATGTAAATATGCAGGTTTTGCAGAGGGGTTATTTGGGGCTTGCCCCAAATAGTGCGTCATATTGCGTAAACCTATGAAGAACAAACCAGTTTTGTCTCTTTTATTTACTTTGATGAAATATGCAATTATTTTAGCAGCAGCTATTATATCTGATCTTGAACTTATAAGGGTGCGTGGAGTAAATACACTGTAAAAAAATTCCGAAACGTTTCTGAATATATGCGTATAGCATTTCGGGATTTTAACGGTTTTTATACTCTTCCTGAAAAATTCAAGTATTATTGTCAAAAAGTTTCCTGAATTGCTACAAGTCGCACGAATGCAGAAATCTCACTGTTGTGAAAAATATTTTTAGCTTCCAGTTTAAAGATTAACGGAGCGTAATTATAAAGTGAATCATCCGCTTCTCTCTAATTACAGCCCGTCCAGACTGATTAAGCTCCCAAAGGGGGCAAATAAGTCTATGGACTGTGTAGCTTTGCATTAGTTGTAGGCGAGACAAATTTTTGATACATGCTTGCAATTCCGTCTCAGCGTTGGCCATGTTTGCAGTACTGATTTTCGAAACTCCTCGATGAATCAGGAGGGTGCGAAGTTGTTATATTATACCTTCTTCAGTTTATTCTAATTTTCCAGAGTCACGACCAGCTTTTGATGGGAAGATTTCTGAATTTTTCAGGAGGCTTCCAGAATAATTTCATTAAAGTTACTGACTTTTAGCGGAAAACGTTCCTGGTTTTTGCGAGATATGTTACTGGCAGAAATTGGGCACATCAGCTGCCCATTATTTTGCAGGAACGTTTCTGAATCGCTTTTACAGTGTAGCAAATGTATTACCGGACAAATATTACAACATAATTGTACAAATTGAAATAGCTATCTCTCACAAATTACGTTAATAACTATCGACTGTACGCTTAAACTTGTAGATCTGTGTAATTTGTCGCTTAATGAGAAAAAGCATAAGTGGCATCAACCACTTCATGTGCTTTAAAAATGCGTTTTTGAATTTTGATTGCATTAATTTGTTTATTTTTAACACAATGAGGGGCTAATAAAGAGTGAACATGGTTAAAGTATGATTTATACATTTAATCTACTAGCAATGTTAAATTCTTTTCGCTACTAAGTGCTTAAATATTTATTGTATTTTCCAAGCTGGCAATTCAAAACCATTTATATTTTAAATCGGCAAGTTTCACACATAAAAATATTATCCATGTTCACGTTGGTTGTTTTATAGACAAAGCCATCGTTTTTTATTACGTCGTTCAACGCATGTACTTCTTTCTCAAAACATCACGTTCTAGTACTACTACTGGATAAAGAGACATTCTCTGCTAAGATTTTGTAACCATAAATCCAAGGAAAGCAAAATAAATAGAAAAAATAAAGAAATCACGGACAAAGAAATGTTGCCCTGGTCTATAAAGAGAAAATGCTGAAATATTTTGGACAATAAAAGTCGAAGATAGAGAACTAAAAATATACTAATGGCACGTTTCTGCTGATGGTTTTAGACTGATATGCTGATGGTATTTATGAGAGGGGGCGCGTTTTTAATGAAATGGGTTAGTTCTAATGAACATAGTTGGTATAGAATATAATATAAACCAAACTAAAAAAAAACATTCAGCATTATTATAACGATTAAAGCAGAAGTATGACAGACTTATTAATTGCTTGACTAAAAAAAATCAGTGCTTAATTTTATTGTATTATTTCCCTTTAATTCTATCAGTATTTTCTAATTAATACAATGAAAATGAAAAGTTATTCATGTAATGATAAAAGTTTAATGAAACTGAAGCATTTCCTTTAATAGTAATTTGAATTTATTTGATACATATTGACAAACACATTTTTTTTTAAATTGGTAAAACAAATTGTAATGGAACCGCCAAAAACATCTAAATAAGCCAAAATTCTAACGGGTAATTTTTTCCTGATCCAAAAATTTTCTTCTACGCTTTGGATCCCTAAACTTAAACTGTCTTGTCAAACTGTCATTTAAAAAGCATTTTGAAAAACACAAAATTTCGCACCATAAGTTACTTAGTAATGAACTCATTTGGCCATGTAAAATTCCTGGTGAGAATATAATAATACTAATAATAATAATAATAATAATAATAATTATTATTATTATTATTATTATTACTATTATTAAATGCAATAGCTGTAATGCTACGTTCGTAAGAATTATGTCTTTGACAAAGAACGTATGACCAGAATTTATCAAAATCAAGTACAATAAATAATTATTAAACTTTCTTAACCAATTCTGATCGCATAATAATGAAATATCCAAGCAAGAATTCTCAACAGAGCAAAAGAAACATCTTATTTATTCCAGTTTTAGTACGAAGTATAAAATAATCGACTAGGGAATTTAAAGGCATAAGAATTCTCTTTAGTGTAGCATCAAAAGATAAGTGTCTCATTTTCCCCACGATATCGAGAGTAAAGAGCAGTTTCTCAGCATCAATTACCCAACTAACAGATTCACAGCGCTCTGAAGCACCGATATCATAATATATTCTTGTGAACATTCATGTAAGAATGGGGTAGGAACAATGTGCGATGGATATTACCGAGTAGAATGGATTTTGTTTTTCAAAATCGATGTTCTGTCTCGAAAGTTTGTCATGAGATTGCAGTAGAAATGTATTTATTTTTTTTGATTTTTTTTTTTTTTTGAAAATAATAATAATAATATACATATATCTATACGTATTATTTTTCTTTTCTACGAATAAAAATTTTAAAATATGTTGAACTGGAATCAAATAACGGTTTTTAGGCGCAATTGCCTAAACAAAATTGGTTCATCAATGCTCAGATGAACAATAATGGCAGGACACAAGACGGTTTGAATATGAGTATTCGCATATCCCTTTCGTTTAAACTTATAAAGTAGAGCTCCAATTATTCAAACTTTTGCTTTCTGAATTCCTAACTATCCGAATATCTTTAAGAATTTCCGAAAAAAAATAATACGGAAACGTACCGCATTTCGAACAATAATTACACAGGCCACGCACTATTCCCTCCGCGATGCTAGTCAAACATTGACCAAGGTATTCATGACGAAACGACTTTCATTAAAGTAGGGTACGTACATACTGTACTGGTGTACAGCACTTGTTTGTACACTAAACATGTAAAAATGCTGTTCTTTCATTTGATTAAAATTGGAAGCAATTTTCCTTTAAAAACAGTTTTTTCATCATATTTTTAACACAGACATTAAGTAAAGTGGAACCATATTTTGAAAAATAATCAAATAATCCGAATTTTAAGTATCCGAATTGGGTCCGGTCCTAGTTAATTCGGATAATTGTTGTTCTACTGTAGCTGCATTTGAATGCACACTGTAAAAACGATTCAGAAACGTTCCTGGAAAATAATGGACAGCTGATGTGCCCAATTTCTGCCAGTAACATATCATGAAAAATCCAGGAAAGTTTTCCGCTAAACCTTCCTGATATTATTATTAAGAATTTTCAACAATTCTTGCGCAATTTACGCTACGCAGTCCATAGACGTTTTCCCTCCCTTTGGGAGCTTATTCAGTGTGGATGAAGCCGATACACTTTATAAATTAAGTTCATCTTTAAACTGGGAGCTAAAAATATTTTTACAACAGTGAGAAATTTGCATGTATGACACATGTAGCAAATCAAGAAACTTTTTAACAATAATAATTGATTATTCCAGGAAGTGGATGAAAACCATTGAAATCCCGAAACGTTACATGGAAATACGCAGTAACGTTTCGGAATTTTTTTTTACTGTGCATACATGTTTTGGTTATTGATGCTGACGGTTTCAGGACTTTCTTTAAACATTTTTAGTGATTTCAGGATGCTATTCAATGAATTAACATTCGCTTACCAAGTGCTCCCTCCCTTCTTCCTTCCTTAAAACAAGCACCAAATTAATTTCAAAAATTCAGAGCTCATTCGCTTTTAAAGCGAGTCTAATTTTGTAAGAACTCTGTTCCCACTACGCCAGAAAAAATCAGTTTGCATTGATTTTTTAAAAGTAATTTGAACTTAAAGAAAATCTGTGTTTAAGTCTGGATCTCGATTTGCCTTAAATTTCCCCGTGTGTGGTATGATATGAGGTGTGTGGTATGATATGAGGTGTCTGCGCCGAGATCTTACGAACAAAAGGCATTTTTTCGATTTGGACTTTTGACATATATGTTATAGAGGGGGAGGGGTATAGAGACATAGTTTCCACATTTCAAGCCCTACTTTCTATTTTTTGGTATTTATTTTTAATAATTTCATTTATTTTTGACTTTTTTAAGCAATATTTTGAAGATGTTCTTAGCATTATTCTTCATTTTATTATTTTTTTTTACCGGAAAGTAGGTCAAAAACGGAGGAACAAGTCGTACTGGCGTACATGGCCTTATTTAGCCAATAATTCACCTCACTTTACGTAATGCTTTTAGTATGGGAGAGTAGGGCTAAAAGTTCCGTTTTTCGAACAAGTTCTAAATTTATATATTCAGTAAATTACAGCCCATTAGCCAGGGCTAAAGCAGAAATACGTGAAATACACCGCCAGCTCAATCATTTCCAGCCGAGGACTGCAGTTTCGTGCTTATTAGCACTCATCAGCCCGGCACAGGAAAGTGACTGAGCTGGAGATGGAAAAAAAGAGGTTTTCCATCTCCAGCTCCCAGCCTCAAGCAACGTTGCTTGAGAGTTGGATTATGTATTATTGATTGTCTTTTGCTCTCGTATGTACTAGTATTGTTTTTTACCTGTTGCGAACATCAAGTGAATATCCGCAAAATTCGCTAATCCGATATTACCGTGACATCCTATTCCGCGGATAACTAAGAGTTTATTAGAGAAATACATTAGAAGTACATTCATTACATTCTAACTGTAAAAAAAATCCGAAACGTTACTGAGTATTTCCGTGTTACGTTTCGGGATTTCAATGGTATTTGTGCACTTCCTGCAAAAATCCAGTTTCATAGTCAAAAATTTTCTTGAATTGCTACAAATTGCACGAATACCGATTTTCACTGTAGTGAAAAATATTTTTAACCTCCCAGTTTAAAGATTAACTGAGAGTACTTATAAAGTGCATCGGCTTCACTTCAATTAGTGCCTATCCAGACAGTTTAAGCTCCCAAAGGGAGCGAATATGTCCATACACAAAGTTGCTTAGCAAGAATTACATGCGAGTAAAATTCTTGATATTTACTTGCAATTCTGTCTTAAATATGGCCATGTTTGCAATACTGCTTTTAGAACTTCCTTGAAAATCAGGAAGGTTCCAAGCTAATATATTATCCCTTCTTAAGTTTAATCTAATTGTACAGGGACACGACTGGCTTTAATTGGCAAGATTTCTGATTTTTTTTTTTTTTGAAAGGCTCCCAGGATAATTTCAGGAATGTTACTGATTTTTAGCGGAAAACGTTCCTGGTTTTTTCAAGATATGTAACTGGCAGAAATTGGGCACATCAGCTGCCCATTATTTTTATATTTATTATAGAAGCTGCTTTCTCTGGCTGATGACGGCTAAATCGAAAAGTATAGACGTATCCGCTGGGTTATGATATGATCAGTCCAATGAAGCATCTGACTTATCTGAGCAACATTGAACTGTTAACCTTTTTTGGCTACTTTCTCAAATTACCACAATTTTTTGTAATCAATCTCTAGAATAAAAACATTTGAAAGTTTGAAAATTTGATATCTAAGTATGAAAGCTATTTTTATTCATATTTTTATTATCGAAAATTTTATATTTTTATCTTTTAATTGGAGAAATAACAAATATTTCTGGCGAACCATCGGTGAGAGTTGACATTATCCGATTTACATATTTCAAGGAAACAGTTATATACAAAAATTTATTTATATGTGTTTTTGTTTACTGCACCGCTGGTACAGATTAATAGGAGCAAGAAGTTCCTTGGTGCTAGCTGCTGCTTTTTTTTTCAGGGGCAAGTTGTTCCTTGGAACAATTTGCCCCACAAAAAAGGAACAACTATCCCCACACATACATGTCCTTTAAAAATTAAATTATAGGTTAGGTAACGAAACGTAAATCGTTTCAGCGAAGTATTTTAGGATGCTCAATATATATTTTCGCAACAACACCAAACAACTAAATACTATCAATTAAAGTTCGTGAAAATGACCGAAAAGTTCAAAAACGAAAATAGTTACAAAAATAGATCAGTGATTAACGTGCTCAGTTTTTAATCTATCTGATACCACTGCCCTAGCTAACATGGCTGCCTTCGGTTTGCCGCAACATTCCATTTTACTAGATATTCACAAAATAAATTTCTTTTTTCTTTCTTGAACTACTTTAAACAAGGGAACAACGTAAGCGCGTTTTAACTTATTGCCCGTTCTCCCTTATGGTAAGACATAAAAAACCCTAAAAGATTCTCATTATGGTTTAATAAACATTTCTGTTTATGTTTAAAAGTATAATTGCATTTTCAATCGGTATGTTATATAAATGCATAAAGTATAAAAACCGTGTTTCATTTATGACGTTCTGTTGTACCAGGTAAATAAATTTCACCTATTTTGGCATCGAACGTTTTAATATTTTTTTAACATAAATCCTTATATAATTTACCCTTTAAAATATTTATTTAAAACGTAGTTAGCAGTTTCTTGGCTATTTAGGAGGTATAGAAATAATTTCTGCTGCGTATTTTTCAAGCTCCTTTTTTTGCATCATCTAACCATTGCTTACTTATAAGTACTTAAAGAAATATAAATTCACCTTGGAAAACGTTGTTTTGAGTAAGTGAATTTATCATTCACAATTAACGCATTGTTTGTTTTTGAAAAAATGTATGACATACATCTTAAAGCTTGTTCTTCCTAAGCTCTAAATTAAGAATAATCTTAGGCAAAAGCTTTAGCTTTGCACGGACTAATGAAAAAATTAATGTGCACTTTTCAACGTCCTCAAATAAAAATTGTTCTGATGCACCAAAAATTTATTAAATGGCAATGTTGAGCAGGACAATATATTACAATTTTTCTAAACAAATATGCAAATCTGTTTACTAATTTAGTTAAATGATGAACTCTGGTTACTTTTATCGCAAAGTTTTCTATACTTTCAACCAGAACAATTTGAAACCGAGAATTAAAATCAATAACATTTAAGCGTAAGATCTAATTAAATTAAACCTTGTCAAAGACATTAACTGGTCAAACATTTCAGCTTTGATTATATTATTCTTGTCTTGCATTTAAAATCGAAGTGAATTCCATGCCAGAACTTATTGTTGTAATCTCCAAGAATGTTTTGAAAGATACTCAGTTAAATCACGTGATTTCTCAATGTGCTGACATAATTTATAGAAATGCATATAGTCATTACATATTGGGAATTATATTTTAACTCCATAGTGCAGTTTTCTGAATAGAATCCTAATTCTTGCTACAAAAATACAATTCAGTCGAGCTTCAATAAAACGAAATGCGTAGGACCCTGCTAATTATTGCTTCTTTACCGGATTACATCTTCTCCGAAAAACTTTTAAGTGATTGTTAAGTCACGGGACTAAAAGATAATTTATAATAACAGATGTTTTTTCTTGAAGCGATTTTTCAGTAGTTTGGTTTGACTGTAGTAAAATACGTATTCAGTTTTTCATTTAACAAACTGTAAAAAAATATCGTAACGTTCCTGGAAAATAACAGGCAGCTAATGTTGTGCCTAATTTCTGCCAATAACATGTCTGGCAGAAGTTTCCCGCTAAGAGTTAGTAACCTTCTTGAAATAAACCTGGAATATTTTTTTTAATTCAGAAGCCTTCCCAATCAAAGCCAGTGACGTTACCAGGACTAAATTAGGAATTTTCAGAAAAAACTTCAATCTGAATATAGTAATAGTTTGGAATGTGACTGATTCACAAGGAAAACTCCTAAAGAAAATATGGCTGAAACTAAGACGGAATTCCTTTACAGCTAAGACAGTATTTCACCCTTCTTTGGGGCTTTGTCGATCCGAAGGGACAGCAATTCAGACCGTACTTCAGAATTTCTGTACAAGCTTCCTTATTTCGTTTACCCTGAAAAAAAATAAACGTCAACATCCAACATTTTCCTACCTGAAAGGAATTTTTAGCATGTCTAGAATTCCAATGTGTTTCTTCAAGTCACTCAGAAACACATTTCTGCTGATACTGCGCTTTACCTTCCCTAGGCAGTGTAGTTCTCCTAGAATTTTGAAAATCTGCGTTTTTTCCTACGTATTTCTTTATTTCTTTAACTGCAAAGATCTTAACTGCAAAGAAAGAAATGTGTTTGTGTTCGTTTCAAACCTACTGCTAGTTTAAATTGTGGAGTTAGTACATTTTATATAAAACAGGAAATACAGCAACATTAATTCTCCTTTTTCTCCCCGCTTTCACACTTCCTGAAATAATAACTGTAATTAATTTCCCAAATAACTAAAATTGAATTTTAGTCGATTTGTTTTGAGTAATGAACAACTAACATTGTTTTAAAAGTGTATTATTTTTTCTGTTTGATTCTGTTCTATAAATTGATTAGGAAACATTTTAAAATCTCTCTGATACGAACAAGTAAGTAAAACGTACATCTATAACGTTGTTTCTTATTTCTTGCATTTTCGTTTCCCCAGTTCCGGAAGCTATTTCAAGATTTTTATATAAGACTTCCGAGGCTATATTTCCGGTGTAGCGCTTTCTCCGATTTATTTCCTTAAAAAAGCTTTCCTGGAAAGGAAAAAAAGTAGAATGCAATAATTTCACATATCTAGTGGGCTTTTTCTCCTTTTGAAATGATATTTTCTCTGAAACTATTATATTGAAATCCGTGCCTTGACGTATTTGGTTTAGACAAACTTAATGCATGAATTGTAATATTAAACTGAAATATTTGCACCTGTAGTTATCTTATGTGAGTTTGCGTTTGCATTAATATAATACAAAATTTTGTGCAGGTGAATTATTTTGTATTATATTCACCGAAATACAGAGTGTCCAAAAAGATCTTGGTCATTCTAAACATTAGTAGAAGAGAGTTATTTTTACAGAAAACTCTCACAAAATGTTTGAAGATTTAATTCGAGTTAATTGACAAACGTATATTTGATTTACAGTGAATATAAGTTGTAAAACCTGCTATCTTCTCTAAAATACATGTTTTCAAACATTTGTAGAGAAATGTCCTTTTTTTTTCTTTTTTGGTAATTTCTAACAATTTTCGAGTGAAAAGGCAAAATACTTTAAAACGTGTGACTTAAAAATATGTTAGTAAGACGGTATCAACTTGACCCAAACAACATCATCACGTTCACTGAAAAACGGTACTAAAATAGCTTTGAATACACTAAAAAATTTTTGAAACTTCACTGATTATTTCCGTTGAACTTATCTGGAGTTCACGGGTTTGCATCGATTTCCCCGTAAAATCAAGTGTCTTTGCAAACACGTTTCTTGAACTGCTACAAGTTGCACGAAAGCATACTTTTCACTGCTGTGACAAATGTTTTTAGCTATCACCTAAAAGATCAACTGAGAGTGTTTAATAAGTGCATCCGTTTTAGTTCGAATACGGCCCTGGAAAGACTGACAAAAATCTCAAGAAGGGCGAATAAGTCACTGGATAGTTGCAGCTTTGCAAGGCTGGAATTGCAGGTAACGGAAGTGCTTGGATCTTCCCTTTCAATTCTATCTTCGCTTTAGCCGTGTTTGCAAAAATGCTTCTGAGGCTTTTTTGGTTAATCAGAGAGGTTCTATTCATTTACATTAAAACTTTCTAATTTTTATTGAAAATTAACGAGACATGACTGGCTGTATCCATTGAGATTTCGAAATTCTTCAGAAATACTGACATTTAGCGGGAAACGTTCCTGTTTTTTTTTCAAGATACCAGCAGAAATTGGGCACATCAGCTGCCCAGTATTTTCGAGAAAAGTTTCTGGGCTGTTTTTAGTGTATAAGCCACTTATATTACACTGTAATAACGATTCAGAAACATTCCTGGAAAATGATGGGCAGTTGATGTGCCCTATTTCTGCCAGTAACATATCTTGCAAAAACCAGGAACGTTTTCCGCTAATATTCAGTAACCTTCCTGCAATTATCTCGAAAACCTCCTTAAAAATTCCGAAATCTTCCCGTTTGAAGCCAGTCGTGTCTCTGAAACTGTAGAATACACTTCAGAAGGTATAATATAAATGCTTGGTCTCCTCCCGATTTATTAAGAAAGTTCAATAATCAGTATTGCAAACATGGCCAAAGCTACGCTAGAATTGCAAGCAGATATCGAGAATTTTACTCGTTCGCAATTCTTGCAAACAGTGTAGTTCATGCTTATTTGCTCCCTTTGGGAGCTTAATCAGCAAGGACAGACAGTAAGTAACCTAAAGCCGATTCACTTTATAAATACGCAAAGTTAATCTTTAAACTGGGAGCTAAAACTATTTTCTACACCCGTGAGAAGTGTGCATTCGTGCAACTTGTGGCAATTCAGGTAACTTTTTGACAATGATACTTGATTTTTCCAGGAAGTCGATAAAAACCATGGAAATCCCGACACGTTACACGGAAATACTCAGTTACGTTTCGGAATTTTTTACAGTGTAGGTAAAATCACACCTAATCAACACCAAAATATCGCTCTGAAAATGATAGATTCACTTCAACACCCTGTACAACACTTAAAAACAAACCATAGAAATTTACTTTTTAGCGCAAAAAAGTCCAGCTATCCCACGCATGTAGGTCGGATCCGCAAAAGTAAGTTGCTTCTTTGTGAGGCTCTAAGATGTGGGCACATTTATTCAATCGATAACTAGAACCTCGAATCAACATAGTCCTATACAAATGCCACACGGTACCCCAATTAGAAATATTTATTGCTTACACGAAATGCAGTTTCCTATGAAAGAAAAAATAAATTTATGATTTTTTTTTTTTTTTTTTTTTTTTGAGCAATCATGACTGTGTAATTGTTTTCACTTGACCGTCCTTGACGTTTCGGTTCCCTTTTCAACCCCACCGTCCTCTGCAGACGCGGCTCCTTCGGTCCGGAACACTGTCCTCCTTAATCCGCTTCTCCTGGTCGGTGTGTCCTACACACTCGCACGCTCATACACATACACACTCACACAAAAACACAGTCACACACACACGCCTTTACACACATACACGCCAACGTGCATTCACACACGTCTACGCGCACACACAGGCCTACATACACTTATGCAGCTATACACACGTAACCGACTAAGAAGAGGGGCAGGCTTTGGGGGGAGAGGAGACGTTTTTAGAAACAATAATTCCAATGAGTAGGGTCCTCGTGGTTGCAAAAAACAAAATTTGAATGCAACATTTCAGAATTCAAATTTATATTATTATTTTTTTTTTTTTCAATGCAGCTTTACGTGAGCTCGTTTAGCTGTACAAGATGTTGCTAGTCTGTGTTCGATTAGTGTACATACAGGGTGTCCTGAAAAAGACTGACTTTTCAAAAATTGATAACAGGAGAACGGTTAATGATAAAAAAAGAAATTCTTTCAGAAAATTCATGTGGTTTGCGTTAAATTTTCCCCTCAGAGTTCCAAATTTTAGTTCAAAAATGTTTCAATGGATGGCGTTGCACATAGCAAGCCTATAAGTCAAAAAAAGATGAATTGAAATCCACCGATTTTTCCTCCGATTGCGACATGGGAAGACAGTCGACGATTGTTTGAAAATATTGTTTTGTTCTTTTGTTCATTTTTTTCGAAAAATAATGGTGTAATTTTCAATCTTATTTTATATTTAGGACTTACTTTCTGCAGCGCCATCTATTGCAAAAATTTGCAACTCAAATTTGCAACTCAAAGGGGGAGAAAAATTACGGCCCACCCAATGAATTTTCTGCAAGAATTATTTGTTTATCATTTAGCGTTTCCCTGCTTTTTTAAAAACAGTCAGTCTTTTTCAAAACGCCCTGTGTGACGAACAGGGTTGTCACATTGTGGGAGATAAAGTTTTTGTAGAAATACCTTCTCACACAAACACCTTTTGTGCAAAATATGATGGTCCTCATACAATCACTAGAAAATTGAGAAATGGCAATTATCTCATTGAATTTCATGATGATAGCAGGGATTTGATTAAAAAATACCATGTTAGTAAACTGTTTTTACAAGTACCTCTAAATGCAAAATTGACAAATGCTAAAAATGAAAGTACTGGTGAAATAAATATTGAAAATGAGGTAAACAATCATGTCACAAATGACATTTAGCAAATCCATGAATGATAAAAACCTCTACAAAAAATTTTTTGCATGGAGAAATTTGTACTGATCTGTTTTGTCAATGCATAGGTGGTCGGTGCAATTTTTTTTGTTTTTGTTTTCTATTTGGTATATTTTTGGGAAATGTATTTTCTAGTATTTTGAGAGCTCACAAAATAGACAGTCGTTTTTTGTCTGGCTGGTCCGAATCTTCGATTGTTTGTGAAGATATAGTTGGTCAAAAATATCCAAAAAAAATTTTTTTATTTCAACTTAAGTTCACATATCCTTGGTCAGTATCTTGCTTTCATAGATCAACAGAGACTATTTTTTTTTTTTTTTTTTTTGTGAACCGCATTAATCCACCCAATATGAATATTGACATAAACGTGAAAATGTATATTTGTTTTTTCTCTTATGTATGGAATTCTGTTACATAATGAACTTTTGAACATCTTGAGTTTTAGTTTATGCGCATAAACAAACTAAAAATACAAAGACAAAAGTGACTTTTGCAAAAAAAAAGAAAAAAGAAAGAAAATGAATCATGAGTTGAACATGACGATTTTTTTTTTTTGAAGATTATGAATATTTGCAATATGATATATGATTGAGAAGTAATATCCCAAAATTCATGTGACAAATGTACTCAAAAATGATGAGCAATGAAAAGCAGTAAATGAGCAGACTGCATAACTTCTTCGGTTGGTACTGTATTTAATAAATTTGTGGATGATTGAAAAAAAAAAAAATTTTTCCTTTCACACATTTGAATGCCAGAGTTCTCTTATGTTTTTCAACTTATGCTGGATCTTATTCAAAAAAATTTTATGTATCATGACAAGGAGAAAATTTTATTGGTATTTTTGATGAAAGTCAATATGACTTAAGGTATTATAAGCGTTATTTATGTTTTGTGTTTGTGTATTATTGCTGGTTTATATGTGTCTATGTATTCGGATTCTTGATGTTTTGTACATATCAACGGTCTGTCAACTTTTCATTCTCTGGTTTCAACAGTCTGCAATTGGACTTTTTCTGTGATTTTTTCTCTTGCGGGGGAGGAATGTGACAACCCTGTTCGTCACACCTGCCTCCAAACACGGTTCGACCTCCATGTGAAACACACCTCCAGTCACCAGCCTTGCATTTTCGCTCCTACGGTTGCACGCCGCTAATAACTGCAACCACTCAGTTAACTGAATGACATCATGCTGTTTTTTCCCATGTGGCGGTATTTTGAATCAGATCGAATGAAAATGTAGAGCGAAAAAAGTTGTTCGTGTCGCGACTCCCGGACACCTTATTGGTGTTCGGGGGTTTCGCCGGATATGTGGTGATATTATCCTGATGCTAATGCCTTCTGGAACACCAGATTTTTCGTTTGTGTGATGATCGTCAAGCCCCATCCAACTCAATCTGATGAGAGATTCCGTCTAAATAGTTCGAAGATGACGACATCTAAATAAATAATATATAATGAAATCGTGTGTGGGGCGATTTCGGAATTTTCTATAATATTTCGTGTGCATTCGCCATCTCCGAACTTTTGTAAATTGGCGTTGAAAGAAAAATGGCAAACATGCCATCATTCTCACGTATCACATCGGACAGGTCGTATAATCCAATTTTTTGACTCTACAACTTTTTGCAATTTCACTGATCAACAAATTGTAATATGTAATTTTTTTTGACTCCACGTGATCATCGTTTTATAAAATATATGAGTTTATTTGGATAGTAATTGTCTTAAAAAATGTTTCACTTTTGTGTACCATACATGTGCTGATCAGCATCTTTTAATGTTATGTTTTCAAAATGGCCATTTCTTAATCTTTAACATTTTAAACTATACGATCATGATTTGCAATGTACTCTTATATACTCTCAATGAATAAACTAGCTTTAATGTTTTTTTTTAAATTATTCTCTGGTATTATTTGTGAAATGTGGATAAATTCTTTATCATTAGTATTCTTTAGCATTGGTACATTCCATATCACCCTGTATATATGTTTATAATAAGAAGAAGTAAGATATGGGTAGATAGAAGTTTGCTTTGCAACAGTGAGACCAGCTAATTGTATCTTCTATTTCGAAACTGATATATCAGAAGAAGATTCTTGATAAACCATGTCTTTAACCTAGACTCACTAAAAGAAATGAAGTGGTATATCAGGTGGTTGAAGAGCTCAAAGTGTGAATATTGAAAACTCTATGACCAATCCGCCGTTTAACTGGTTATCTTATTTATCGCCATCTTCTTTAGGCCATTTATAGCAGAAAAGTTCTTAGATTAGCTCATTCTTTTTCAGTAGTAGTTTGTTTTTAATCCCTTAGTATTTTTGTTTTAAATGTGTAAGTTCATGAATATTTTTTTTTTCAAACAAGCTGTATATCTTTTAGTATACCTGCTTACCTTGAAGCTGGTGAATTCGTTTATTTTTGGGTGCATAAATAGATGCATCTGAAACTGTTAAAAGTAGTGATTGCTCTTAAAACAAGAATGGTAAATCTAAACTTTGAACGAGAAGTCAAACCTGAGAGATACTTTTTATTTCTTTGCTTTTTATTGACAGTTTCTTTTGGATTGGATAGTTTAAAGGTATTATCCAATTATTTAACTTTTAACGCTCAGCTACGGTGGGTGTGAATGATCTTAAACAGTACTTAAATTTGATGCTTCTTTTTTTTTAAAGACAGCTGGCGTAATTATATCACGAGTTTCTATCACTTAATGGAACAAGCTTACAGCTTAGGTAAAGTTATGTGTGCCTGCGTATTTTAATTAAGGATTTTTTTTCTATTTTGCAGTGGGAAGAGAAATTTACATGCGCATTAGGGGTTTTTTAACCATACATCACGAACACGTTACAGCTAGTAATTTTCATAACGAAAACGAAACCCTTAATATTAAACTGCTTTTTATAGAGCAAATCCTGTTTTTATGCAACTTGCATTACCTAAGCTATAGATCTTCAAATAGGTAGCATTTTTCTATTTAAAATCATGTGTTTAAGTATTAAATAATGTGCATTAAAGAATGTTTACTGCAGTTTAAAATTACACTTAAGCTGCTTATTTTAATAGGACTCCATTTACTTCCTTACATTCTTAAATAGAAAGCATATTACTCATAAGCTTTTGATATTGCATATCAATTATGAAAGCAGCTGAAGCATTTTA